>NC_068454.1:63123843-63206343 GCF_023373465.1 Oncorhynchus keta
CCCCGCTTGGCTTGTCCTATTACATGGCCATGTTGCAGTGTTCTGATGTAGGCAAGCCAGTAGTTAGAATACTTTTTACCCTTGCAAGTATTTACTATTCTTCCCTAGCCTCTACATTAGTAGACCAAGAAAGAATCTAAAATACATTTTTATTTCCACTGTAAAGCATTGTGGTGATTTTAGCATGTAAATCTTGGTGGGGCAAAAAAAGGAAAAGTGGGATACATGCCAGCAAAGCCACTACACAACACTAAAATATACATTAATTGCACTATACCACTGCTACACCTGGCTATCAGCGGAGCCTTGTCTGGCAGTGAAACAGTTCATTCAGCCTTATTTGCTGCCTTTAAAAAAACATAGCTGATATGGCTGATTTTCTTAAACAAATGTGGTTTCTACTGACAATTGAGATGTACAATCTATGGCATAAGGGGGTCGACAAGCGGATCAGAGGCAATCCGTAATTTCGATTAAGACTAATGAGCGAGCTAGGACGGACGTAGTCGATATAACTATTTGTTCAGCACTTTTGAAATGTACAGAGACCGAATTCAGAACACGGGCCATTCTTACAGTGTTCCCTCTGTACACCAAGTCAGAAACGTAGAATAAATGAAGGGGGCATATAAGCAGACAATGAAAGCTCTTACAATATTCAAGCATTACATTTCTCAAAAACAAGTTATAGGCTACCACCAAGTCAGAACAGTAGGCAAAATTATTAGGGTGAGGCACATGGGCTACTAACAGCTTACTACACAACATACACTTAGTTTATTACATTATTACTTTCTTAGCTTCAGTAAAAATATCTTCCTGGCATATTAAATCATTTATGCAGCAGCAAACAAGACATTTTAGGACTCACCTTGTTGTGCTGTGCTCACTTGAACAGGAACATGGCGGTCCTTCATGGGAATATTTTGTCATCAAACTTTGTCATAAAAGTCTGGCATTCTCTGGATTTAGGATGCTTTCAAGACAACTGGAAACTGGAAGAAAAAAAAATTGAATCATGATGACATCAGTGATCTTCAGGTCGTAGCTCTAGAAAGAGGCCAGAGTTCCGGATTTACAATTCCGAGTTGGGTGAAAGTTCCAAACGTATTTTCCCTGTCGTAACTAATTTTTCCTGAGTTCCCAGTTTTCTTGAACTCACTAAAGTCAGATTTTGCAGTTCCGAGTTAACAGTTTTTTTGAGCGTGGCACAAATCTTGCTTCATTGACAGCATGGCCAATGTGTGTAATTTTAAACTAATCTTAGACTTGGAACCACACAGCCACTCCACTGAATAGCAGGCTAATGATTGCTTTGCAATGCTTGCAGTTAGCTAATGATTCCTTCCAAACCACTCATTGTTGAATTTGCGATTTCCAGCTTGTTGTGTAATGTTTATGTCCAATGGCCGATGAGCACCGATGCGTTTTATCTATAATGTCTCTTCATTATTTTGGATTAGCCAGTAGATTGTCAAATTGATTCATTTATTTATTTAACTAGGCAAGTCAGTTATGAACAAATTCTTTTTTTCAATGACGGCCAAGGAACAGTTCAGGGGCAGAACGACAGATTTTTACCTTGTCAGCTCGGGGATTTGATCTTGCATCCTTTAATTTACTAGTTCAACACTCTAACCACTAGACTACCTGCTGTCCCGTTCATCATGATGACTGCTAGTGAAGATTTGTAAAGTATGATGTTGACATGATCAGTCCAATCAAAGCTACTGTATAACATGATTTGACATAATTTTATCTGTGGCCAATGACCTTGAGCCTTCTTGGATGGGCACTTCAACTCTATGGCAGCACCCAAGGGGCTAGAATATCCTATATCTACCCTTAGACTTGGCGGTAACGTTGTGTCCCCATGAGTGACCGAACACTGAGCCAATCATGGCGCAACACTCCGTATTTTCAGCTGGCTTGCCCCACCACCACAGAAAGCACTAAGCTAGGCTGAAACACCTGCATTTTGGAGCTGCCTTACTCAAGAAAACAAACTCAAATATATATATTTTACATTGTTTGCAAACTGATATGTGACAAGTATTAATACCAAAATAACATGCAAAACAGGCAAACCCCACCTGCCCTGAATGACGGCTCGCCACTGATTATATACAATGCATTTACTCATATTTGATTGGTTTGGCTTTCACTACAGGAGCCACCAGTGCTCCAGTATCTTCCCACATCTGTAAGTGATTGTCTGAGGAAGGCAGGAGGAGCAGTGACGAGATGGATGAGGGGTCCAGGATGGCTGAGGGGAAGGCTGCCTTTGTCTTCGTCCTCCTCCTCTTCATCGCCCTGGCCTTGCTCATCGTGCGCTGCTTCCGCATCCTGCTGGACCCATACCGCAGCATGCCCTCCTCCAACTGGACAGACCACACAGAGAAGGACACGTTTGACTACCGCATTGTCTAAGGAGGACCTAAGGAGCTCCCTCGACACTGTTTTTCAGTTGAAGCACTGTCAACTATTGCAGTGCTCGAGGAGCAACTTTGTTAATCCATTTTGCCCAAGGACCACATGCTGTATGACTGCCGGTGCCAAACCACCAGGGACCCCTTTGTATTAGATGCAGCCTTCGAGCATGCATCACCTAAGGCCTTTGTCTGCTCTATTGTAACATGTTATATCAATTCCTTCACCAATTATGACAGTCATGAGCAGTAATAGCCAGTCCTTATTACCTTAATGACAACACATACGAGTGATTCCATACGAAACCAGGGGGGAAAAAGGCCATCATTTTGCTGATTTAAAAAAAATAAGATTTCATCCATAGAATGGTCCTTTGGAAGAATGATTCTTGACATATATTTGACATTTGTAACTAAAAGCATAATTGAGAAATAATTGATCAAATTTGTCATATTTATGACATTTTGGCGTTCCTCAGGCCTCCTAAAATACATCATAATGTTTAATCTGTATGGGCTGCAAAGATGAAAATTTGTGTAATATTAAGCTTTACCGCTTGCTCTGTAATATGAGTAGCATTTTTTATTTTATTTTTTTATGAATGTTGAAAAATAACCTGAATATTGAAAAAACAACATTTTTGATTTGGCACATTTTTCTTGATATTGTTGAACATAATACTCTATGGCCTTCCCACTTAAGGAACTCCCTTAATTTAAAGGAAAAACTAAAAACCTGCAGACACTCGGCCCTCTGTGGAATGAGTTTGACACAACTGCTCTACGGGCATATCAAAGTTCCAGAGTGGGATCTATGCTACTTTTATAGTTATGATCCAGTTTGTTAACATTACTAAAATGGATTCAAAATGGTCGGCCTCTGCTGGTGATTTGCATAAGGTGCAATGATGCAAGTAAAAGGAGGGCTGGGATTGGTTACATTGTCTGCCGTGCCAATTTCTCTATATAAAATGGGACATAAAGTTAAACTAGCAGAGATCCCACTTTGATATGCCCCTAGAGTATATTATGTTCAACAATATATTGAAACATTTGCCAAATACATATTTGTTTCTATATTCATGTTTATATTTTTCAATATTCATAAATGAATGTACAAAAATGTTACTGAAATCATAATACTACTCATATTACAGAGCAAGCGTTAAAGTTACATATGACACCCATTTTTGCTTTTTAGCATCTACAGATGAAACATTATGGAGTCTTAAAGGAGGCCTGGGTATGGCAAAAATGCATTAATATGGCAACTTTGATTCAGTATTTCTCAATTATGCTTTTAGATACAACCGTCAAATATATGTCAACAATCCTTCCTCCAAAGGATCATTCTATGGATGAAATGTTTCAAAAATCCCCAAATCATTGTATTTTGTTTGTTCTGGTTTCGTATGGAATCGCTTATAAGGAACATCTTCTACCAAATGGTCTAACACTATAGGCATCACCTAAGGTACCTGCTGTAACACCTATCAAATCTATCTCCCAAAGACACTCTCCAGGCTACCTTGTTGCCACTACTATTGCATCATTTCACTACCCCATCCCCTTAACCTTTCTTGGTAGTCTTAAACAAACTTCGACTTAGAGAAAAAGTGAACACCTCACACACATAATGGGTTTAAAAAAATAAGACACTTTTACCATGTCAGATATAGTTGAAATGTATTCAATGTATAGAGTTGAAATGTATTCAATTTTGAGTTTTCATCTCAATATTACATTTTATAGACATCACAAAGTACTGAAATATAACACATAGCAACGCTGAATTGTTATTAATTATGAGAAATATGAATAACATTCCACCCATGAGACCACTTTTGGTCATTCGACTGCAGGAAAGGGCTACAGGTGCTCTATGCAACAGTTCCTCCTGCAAATAGGCCTACATTTCAATTGTGTACTTATAGTAGTAAAGGAATTAAACTCCATGTAAGAACAAGAAAAACATTTGAATGCTGTTTGAAGCTATAAAGTTGCTTGTTTGCTGCAAGGTCCTAAGTATATACACAGTGTATCCTGTGGATTTTTTAAAACTTCAATGGTCTACTTTGGCCAAGGTACAAAATGCACAAACAATCAATCAAGCATTGCTCAAACAAAAATACACTTACACAGAAAAAGCAAATGTAGTTACATTTATGCCAACCAGGGCCTTGTGCATTCACAAAGACCCTCATTGAGCTGGTTGATACTTTTTGAAATTGGAAGACAGATATTTCCTTTAACATCAGCCAGCCTATAACATACCATTGATATCTAGATCCATTTCTTTGTCACCCAAGTTATTTGTTTTCTTGCCATCATGGAAAGAAAGGTAGACAATGTTTCAAAGTATCCTTTAAAGAGACTTCATAGTTTTTTGGGTGGCTTCAATGGGCCTTAGATGTTTGATGTCAGCAATGGGATAAATGTTAACTATTCAATGTCTGCAATCAAAAGAAATTACAAATAGACAACTTTGTCACTTTTAATGTAAAGGATCCAGAGTCATAAATCTGAATGACCAAATGAGGTTTATTGAAATGTTTACTGTGCCGTAACTTGTGCCTAATTATGAACATCTAGATGAGCATTTTAGGGAAATGAGTCAAAAAGATTCATACCAGTAGTTCTGTTGTAGATAGCATCTTGCTATAGTTCTATGTAATATCATTTTCATATCTGAAATAAAATAAAGCATATCACTGCCCACAGATGGCATGTTAGCAGTGCGCTACATCTGAACAGATTATCACACCTTGGACTATCCCTTTATGGACAATGTCTGTGTCTCTTTATTTGGGCAAATCCTTAACTGTATGCCTTATAGAGTAGCATGTTTACAGGTAGTCAATAGCTGACAGAAAAATATGTTATGCACTTCAAGCAGATGTCATACACCTACCAAATGAGTGTGCTTTCACACTTTGACATGTGATGTTCTTGTGATAAACTGTGGTATTTTGCTATCACAATGTATTAGTTTAGTGGTACCTTTCTGTGCACAAGTGTCTTTGCATGTTTTTGCAAAATTTCCCCTCCAAGCATGTTGAGTGCTTTACACATGTTGATGCTGCTGTTATTTATCTGGTACAGTACAGTATTCACTGTCAACGTTTGAGTCTTCTTTTGAATGTGTATTACACTTTCCTTGAGCCTCTTTCCTTTCATAATAAAAGTAATTACGATGCATTACCTTTTTTGTTTTTTGTTTTAATACGTCAAACATCAGACAAAAAGTTAAGGGGAAAAAAACATCATTATTATTTTTTAATTATGCCCTTTCCATGCTCATGATATGGGTAAAAACGTGAACACTTTCTCTTTAACACATTGTCAGCTTGTGGCAGGGGTGGCTCGCAGCCGTCTGTGTCATTTGTGTGAACCCAGGCACTTTGTCTGGCTCTCATCAGGCCAATAGACACACCTGCTATTGCTCCAGCCGCAGGCAAGGGCTGCTCTTTCGAGCGAGACGGATCCAATACCATGCAGAATAACAATTCGCTGTGACACACAAAGGGTGTGCCTTGATATATATAATTATCGCATAGACAGACTGGGATGGGGAACCTATTTAATATTACATCTAAAAACATTTATGTACAATCATTTTGTGAAATATTAAAACGCTTGTGTAAAGCAATAAGCAATTGTTATTATGCCATTTAGTACAATGCTGTTACATATCTTTCAAATAAGCTGTAGAGGTCTTCAGTAATTCATATTATCTACCTTAAATGTTTTCCAAAGATATTTTTTGATATTTTCAACACTTCTCTTTGTCTGTTTTTTAAAGATACACATACACTAACATTGGAACATGGAATGCAAAGCCTTTGTGTGTCTTCCTGCTAGAAGCAGGAATTCCATTTCCATATCCACACACTCTACTACAGTAATTTGGAGTTCACTGCTCATGGTAAGGACATAAACCTGTGGGGATCAATAACTATCAATTATCAATAACTGATAGTGACTCTTGTAAATGAAATGCACCCATTAATTACATGAGTATTTTAAAGGCACAGTGCAGTCAAAAACTTCACTTTCCTGTGTTTTATATAGAGTGGGATCTGAAATTATTGACACACTTGATAAAGATGAGCAAAAATGAATGTATAAAATAAATCATTCAAATAGTTATAGTTATATTGTATGCAAAATTTTGGGGGGAAAGGATTTTATTGTATACTAATACAATTGCTCAGAGAAAATATTTTGTTTAACAAGTAGTGCTTAACTTGGGTAGGAGCTCACTGGAGCTTAGTACCTGCCCCTCAAATGTTCCTGTTCCTCTTATAGAATATTAGCTCAAATGTATTGTGGCCCTCCTGCACCTAAATACAAACCGTACCGTCACCCAAAATGACCACCGGAACCAATTTCAATCCAAGTCAAGCAGTGTTAAGAAGTCATATATTTTCTTCTCAAAAGGGTAGGGGTCAAAATTATTCACACCCCTATTTTCAATACCTTTCGATACCTCACCTTGCGAGGATAACAAGACTGAGCCTTTTTCTAAAATGTTTTATGAGTTAGAGAACACATTGGGAGGGATCTTAGACCATTCCTCCATACAGAATTCTTTGACGGGGCTGCAGTGGATCAGGTCGAGAGCTTCAAGTTCCTCTGTGTCCAAATCAGTAAAGACTTAAAATGGTCCAAACACAGTCGTGAAGAAGGCGTGACACCGCCTCTTACCTCCTCAAGAGGTTGAAAAAGTTTTGGCATGGGTCCTCAAATCCTCCAAAAGTTCTACAGCTGTACCATTGAGAGCATTTTGACTGGCTGCTTCACAGCCTGGTATAGCAATAGCACCGCCCTCGATCTCATGGCGCTACAAGAGGGTGGTGCGGACAGCCCAGTACATCACTGGGGCCGAGCTCCCTGCCATCCAGGACATCTACAGTATATTAGGCGGTGTGGTAGGAAGGCCTGGAAAATTGTTAAAGACTTCAAGCCATAGAACCAAGCCATAGACTATTCTCTCTACTTCCGCATGGCAAGCGGAATTAAGTTTGGCACCAACAGGTTCTTGAACAGCTTCTATCCCCAAGCAATAAGACTGATAAATAGCTAACAAAATAGCAACACTGAGTATCTGAGTTAACCTTGTATGTTAATTGTATTTTTATTTTTGCATTGTTTCTTTGTACACTCACAGGTCCTACATACACTTACACACCCACTCACATACAAGATGATGCTACTCTGTTTATCTTATATCCTGTTGCCTAGTCACCTTACCCCTGTACATCTCCAATCCAAAGTTAAATCTAGAATTGGCTTCCTTTTTCGCAAAACAAAGCATCCTTCACTCATGCTGCCAAACATACCCTTGTAAAACTGACCATCCTACCAATCCTCGACTTCGGCGATGTCATTTACAAAATAACCTCCAATACCCTACTCAACAAATTGGATGCAGTCTATCACAGTGCAATCTGTTTTTCCATAAGCGTAGACAAAGGATATCAATGATCTGGAAGGATTCTGTATGGAGGAATGGTCTAAGATCCCTCCCAATGTGTTCTCAATTTTTTTTTTTAAGGCTCAAGTGCCGTTATCCTTGCAAGGTGAGGTATTGAAAATGGGTGTCAATAATTTTGACCCCTACCTTTTTGAGAAAAAAAAGATTACTTGTTCAACACAATCTCTTTCTCTGAGCAATTGTATTAGTATAAAATAATCTAATTCCCCTCCCTTTTTTTGGCATTCAATATACCTCAGTATTTGAATTATTTCTTTTATACATTCATTTTTGCTCATCTTTATCAAGGGTGTCAATAATTTCAGACCCCACTGTATATTTCCACACTATAAGATTGGAATAATATTACGAAATTGTGAAAATTGTTAAATTTTCAGCTTCCCCCTCCCGATACAAACCAATCTGTGTGTTTAGTGGCTCTTTAAGGTCTACTACACACACTCAGCCACCTTACATATACTGTATGTACTGACTATGTTTCATTCCCAAAGGCGCTGTTTTAGTTTTTATGCTGTAATCTATGCAAGTTTATTTAATGGTCCGTAAACAGTTTTCTTGGGAATGTTCCCCTGTGAGTGGGAATGGCCATGAGTAGGACTTAAAGAGGATATTGGAATTGCACAATCAATTTTGCAGTGCAGGGGAATGATTCCTCCGTTGGGGTACAACATTTATCTTACCTCCATTTACTGACAAGAGGAAGAAATGGGCGTAGAGAAAACTAGCTACAGGATACATGTCCAGTAGGTAAAAAGGGAAAATGAATCTAATCAATATCATTTGAAAAAGTTCCTCCTGGGCCTTTAAGGTACATGCACTTTATACTACTTCTTTCTTCTAAGCTTCTTGGGTTGAAACATGGCGCACAGCTCATACCATGACCACATAGAGAGACTGATGTACTATGGTACATTGCTGAAACCATCACAGCTGTATAAAAGAACAGAATAGACAACGTACATGTACAGCTTAGCACTTTAAAAAATTGCTTGTAATTTTCCTGATTGGTCACCAGGGACATCATTGTGAAATGAATGCTATAAATAGAGGTGAGGTTGGACGAGCTTATTAAGCAGTCCTCTAGAGAAAATCTGAAATTAAAAAAACCTCTCAGGCTCAACGAGACAAAAAATAAATGCCCCATTGTGCCAATTACTTACAGAAGCTGTATGATGAACATTATGCAACCCAAAAAAATAATTTAAACTAGTCAGCCAGGACTAATTCAAAACACAAGATTGTATATGCCTGCAGGTATACACAGTGTACAAAACATTAGGAACACCTTCCTAATATTGAGTTGCACCCCCCCATCGGGGAATGGACTCCACAAGCTGTCAAAAGCATTCCACAGGGATGCTGGCCCATGTTGACCCCAATGTTTCCTACAGTTGTGTCAAGTTGGCTGGATGTTCTTTGGGTGGTGGACTATTCTTGATACACACGGAAAACCTACTACCATACCCGGTTCAAAGGCACTTAAATCTTTTATCTTGCCCATTCACCCTCTGAATTGGACACATACACAATCCATGTCTCAAGACATACATTTTTTACATTTTATTTAACCCGTTTCCTCCCCTTCACCTACACTGATTGAAGTGTATTTAACAAGTGGCATCAAACCTTTCACCTGGGTTCACCTGGTCAGTCTGTCATGGAAGGAGCAAGTGTTCCTAATGTTAGGTACACTGTATGTAGATGCAGTTTGTCGATGAGCAATAGTCATATAATAAATAAATCAAAAGGACAAGTATCATGCATGGATAGAATAACAATAAACGCTTATTTATTGAATTCTAAAAATCAATTTAAGAAAGGGGTATTCAACATAGAAAACAATTTCCCATATTTTCTCACTAACATTATTTTGTAGCAAAATTGTATTTTTTTCCCCCTCCTAACCAACTGGAAGAACCCCTGATTGTGCTTTTATAATGTTCATAAAGAAACACTTAGTGTCAAATTAACCAGCCATGAAGAGAGCATATGTAAACAATATTTTTCAGAGACTATTAGTTTAAACTGGACTGCGATGACAGATCAATGTCTATTGACAGATGCTGGTCTATACAGAGTGTAATGCTTTAAAATGACAAAAGGAACAAAAATAAGAGCTTAAGAATAACAGTGACTTACACATTAACTCTAAAATCTAACACTACTTGGAACAAAAAAGGAAAACCTACAGTATCTTAGTGTCTGAGTGGTCTGCAGCTAAAATAGTACTAGAATAGGATATTCAAGACAGATTTAAGAAAGCTGGCCATCTAGCAAAGAAAAAACATCGATATCCCACACCTCGACCTCACCCACAGATGCCCAAACACTCACACAAATAACTAGAACTTAGCCAGCCTTCGAGAACATTTTCTGAAGAATCAGATGCATTTTCTCAGTTAGCACTATACACTTGAGCTAACTTGATTCTATTTTAAACATGACGCTGAAGACATGAACCAGAAATGCTGGGGATTGAATATCCTATATTAGAATGGGTTGCAAACCTTATTCTTAGGAGAATGAATGCACAGTGCAATCAAACCCACATTGCAGTATTTACACTCCTATGCAAACATACCTTTTCTTACTTTCTCTAAATTCACAGAAATGTTTGTACACTGTGGAGCCATCTGCATCCTTAACTCCTCCTACAGGGCTCAGCGTTAGCTTACAAGTGCTCGCCAATGGCTTCTTCATCAAATGTATTGCAAGTAAATCAAATAATCTCAAAACCTAGTTACAAATACAATGTTATCGTTCTAAAATAAACAAGTAATAACCGTTAATATTAATATAAATGCATAAAACAAGACATATCATGAGAGAACACCAAGAGAACAGAGGGGCGCTTGACTACCGCCTCCTTCCACGTCCTCGTCCCCTCCCTCTCCCCCGTTTGGGGGTCGTTGTGACCTTAGTTGAAGCCTTCTCCGTTTCCTCTGTATCATCCACTGTTATCTGTTCTCCCTCCCCTGAATCCAGCTCCTCCTCCACTTTAACCAGAATGGTGTCTTCCGGAAATGGGACGTCCTCCTCCCCTTCCACTTTGTCCTCCTCCACAACTCTCTCCTCGGTCTCGTGTTGTTTTTCCATTTGGACCACCTCCTCTTCTGCCTCCTGGACACCTGTGCAGGTAGAACCAGTAGCATTGCTGGTATTGTTGCTCTGTTGTTGCTCTATGGCTTCCTCTAGTCGGAGGCGGTACTGCTCAGCCTCCTGCTCCTTCTGTAGGAGCTGTGTACGGTACTCCTGGGCCTTTCGGTTGGCCTCCTGCAACTGCTTCTGGAGCTGCTCCCGACTGCTGTCCCCCGACTTCGCTTTCTGAGAACAATGGACACACACAGTAAGAGGAGAGAAACTATTTCAGAATATTATGCAAAGCAACAAAAAATGGGGACCTTTACTGACCTTGTCTTTGGGTCTGGTTAGGATGGCTGCAGGCTCTATTCTCCTCTTGCGTGCAGGAGAGGGATAAGGCTCCTGTTCCACCACCTCCTCTGTGATCTGACCAGCCGGGACTGCCACCACTACAGAAACAAAACACAAACTCATGAATGCATTCAATTTAATGTCTTGAAAAAGGCTGACATGAGCACAAGTAAAATCTATATAAACATACACTCATTGGCAGTTTATTAGGTACACATATCTAGTACCGGGTTGACACCCCTCTGCCTCCAGAACAGTCTGAATTCTTCAGGGCATGGATTCTACTAAGTTGTGGCGTTCAAATGTTGCTCAATTGGTATCAAGGGACCTATCAATAAGCTTTTTCTTGTTTATAAGCTGATAGGAGTGGAACCCGGTGTGGTCGTCTTCTGCAATAGTCCATCCGTGACAAGGATCGACAAGTTGTGCATTCCGAGAAGCCGTTCTGCACTTTTATTTGCCTGTTTGAGGCCTGCCTGTTAGCTTGCACGATTCTTGCCATTATCCTTCGACCTTTCTCATCAACAAGTTTTTGTCCACAGGACTGCAGCTAACTGGATGTTTTGTTTGTTGCACTATTCTCTGTAAACCCTAAATACGGTCATGCGTGAAAAGCCCAGGAAAAGCCATTTCTGAAATACTGGAACTGGTGAGCCTGGCACCGACAATCATACCATGCTCAAAGTAGCATAGGTCACTCATTTTACCCATTCTAACAGTCAATCAAACAGTAACTGAATGCCCCGATGCCTGTCGACCTGCTTTTCAAAGCAAGTTACAGCGACCTGACTTACTGTTTGTAGGAGCGAACCATTTTCGTGAACGGGTGATATGCCTAATAAACTGGTCACTGAGTGTATATATAGATGTGGTTTCCTACTTACTTTGCTGCCCCTGCATAGTGACAAAGAACTGCTGCCCAAGTCCCGCTGGCTGCAAGTTGCCGTGTTGGTCCGTCACGATGGTGATGACCCTCTGACCTCCATCGCCCACTACATGCTGAATGGCCGAATCCACAGAATCTGCAGCGATTGCATCCTCAGATTTGCCTGTGGGAAAGATACTTACCATTGCAGTCTAAGAACTATAATACAGATCTGAGTTAACCCTAACGCACAGAGTTATCATTTTATAGAATATGATATAGATCAAAGTACTATTAATTGTAACATGAGTAGCTCAGAATAATTTGTAGTGTTATCCTCATGGTTATGCATAGACATCACTTACCTGCATTTTTACCCATGGGACCTGAGGCTTCTGCCAGGGCTGCCAGTGTTGCCAGGACTGAGGTGGTAGAGACAGATTCTCCTGGAATAATAAGACAATGAAAAACCTCAATCAAGTCATCCCATTTAAAAGTGTCTTGGGTGACGTCAGGTGGTAACTAAGGTTCCCCATTTATATAAATGATAAATGTCAGCGAGTTATATTTGATATACCTCTAGTTAATTTGTACCCAACTTACTGTAACCTGTGCTCCAGTTGCCCATACCTGACTTGGCGGTGGTGTTGACGAGGTCAGAGAGGTTCACGACCCCAGCAGAGGAGATGATGAACTGGGGCTCGGGGTTCATGTTCACTTGGTTCTGCATGCCATCCTGTGTACATACATAATACACAGATACAGTTCCTCCCACATACTGGGCAAACAGTTTAACCTTCAGGGCCTCAACACGTGTCACATAAACCAGTGATAAGAACACATACTTGCACGTGTTTAGATAAAAAATAATAATAATCTGTGTTCACTTCCCTTCTTATACAGACATAAGGGCATTTTTGTGAAAACAAATGATCAGAGCCATATAAAAACAACACACAGTCCCTTCACCTGTAACAGTATCATGAGCTCAGTGTTGCTGGTATCCATGGCGATGTCAAAGGGCGTCTTGTCAAACTTGCTGAGGGAGTGGACGTCTGCTCCATATTTGAGCAGCAGCTCTGCCACCTCTCTGTGACCGTGCTGAGCCGCCCAATGCAGGGCTGTCATCTTCAGCATGTCCTTAGCATTGATGTCCGCTCCGCTCTGCTAGGGAGCACAGCACGCCCCCCCCCCCAGTGGTGGGAAAGAGATAGGAAGGTGAGACAGGTAGCCTAGATTCCAAAATGTGGGTGGTGAACAGTCAACATGAAAAAAATTACATTTGTTTGTCAGTCACTTTATTAAAATATAACGATTATGTTTTTCATATAAACAGCTGAATACTGTCAGCTTTACATTTGGTTGCCCTTACACTGACTAGCAGCTCCACTATATTAGAGTGGCCCTCTGTGGCCGCCATGTGGAGTGGGGTCCTGTCCACTTTGGTCCGGGCATCCCTGCTAACGCCTGCTCGGAGAAGCACCTCAGCCGTGGAGTGGTGTCCGTACTGAGCCGCTAGATGGAGCGGGGATGTCCCCAGCTAGAACACACAGTTTGGTTTATGAGAACCCAGTCCCTACAACACTGTGTCTGGATTGTGTGAAAGAAGCCAGCACTGCAACATAGGTAGATTTGTGATGTACCGCAAGAGATCTGAGGAACAATATCTCTGTGTTAGGCTACATGCGGTGTGAAATCATAAATTGTGTAGATGGGAGTATCCCTACAGTGAGACCCTTACCCAATCAGTGGTGAAGGGAGCTCCATTGACCATGAGGGTCCTGACATCATCATCCAGCCCTGCCCGTGCAGCCTCCAGCAGCCGCTTCCCCAGGTCCACCAGTGACATCTACTGGGAGAGAGAAAGAGTGCTTTTGCGTAAGAATGTCAAAACAATAAGACAAATCCCTTGAGTGAATAGAAGCCAGGCACTGCTAAAAACAAAAGTCTCTAGAGAAAGGTTTTTGCTGCCAAAATAAAATTGTTTATGCTCTGCGAAACATGTTGCATCAATGTGTGTTATTGGTGTAATGTTGATGGTTGTATTGAAGGAAAAATTGCAGTACTGGGAAATATTCCGTTTGTGTAAATTTGAAGCAATCGTAGTCAGAACCCATGTGAAATTGTGGCAGCAATAAGAACCAACTTGGCAAAAGTGAAATGATTTATTTAGCTAAAATACAGTGTCAAATCACAGGCTAGCTGAAGAAACACTGACTGAATTATCGCACAGTTCAATTAGCTGGGCTTGAACTTTTCTCGTTAGCTAGTAATACATATAATAATGTAACAATCAACAATATAAGCTTTGATACTTGGTTGGTGGTATGTTCCGGTGGAAGTCGAATATGAAACTACGGATTGCAAAGTGGGCACCAAATCTGTCTACTTCCACATCCGCACTATTATTGCTAGCTAGTTACTAGCATTCAGAACTGAAGATGGCTTTGATTTTCACAAAACTTCAAAGAGCATATCCCCGACACATAATCAATAACATCTTAATAGTATTTCGCGTTGGAGTTTTGGGTATTTAGCTACAGTGTAAGATAGCTAATAATGTTAATGGCTCAGTTTTAAAAGTAGCTAGCTCGTTAGCTAGCTATCAAACGTTAAGCTATGTTTGCAGAGCTTCTTTTTTTTTACACGGTTTGTTGATATTTAGCTACAGCTAACAATGGATTAGGTTTAAGTGTAGCTTACCTTAGCTAGTCGTTCGCTAAAAGTGCAACTCTTCTAATTTCTGCCGCCGAATGTGTGTTTATTACACTTTCGTAACTTCTACACAGCTAAACAAACATAATATTTATATTTTTTGCAGAATCAAATATGGCGGCCAGGCACACCGGACGTGGTAATAGTATGTAGTGTGCACCAAAAAATGTTCCACAAATGTTCCCACGCTCAAACATGATAAGAGACACGAGTATATCTTATGTAAAGTGATACTAATATGTAATGTAGTTATTGCCCAACCAAAGACACTGAATATAGCTAGATGTTTCAAATTCAAACCTCTGGTGAAACAACTAGTCTGATCTAATATAGTGAACTACATTTCCCATAAATGTTTGCGCACTGGAACATTCCTTCTGGCGTCACGTCCCTTAGCATCCATCGTTTCCTGTTGAAGTGTAAATGGAGACATGACACAGTTGTTTGGGAATTATAAGAAACAATATAGTGTACATCCACTGAATTCAAAACTGCTGAAGTGATATTTAAATAGTCACTTGAACTCAGGCTCGGTGCAGTCGCTGGCAGCGATGGAGGCGGTCCCCCGTATGCCAATGATCTGGCTGGATCTGAAAGAGGCAGGGGAGTTTGAGTTCAGCCCGTCCGTGAGGCAGGTGAGATGGGTGAGGGAGTGGGATAACCGGGCACTGTCGGGCGGTTGAGATCGGAAGTCAAGCAGGCGAGGATTAAGATAATCATACGTATCGAGCACATCTTGACTGTTATTAGCCTGACGCATCAAGTAAAGGTAGTTAGCTAGCTAGTATTGGGTTAGCTGTGTCAGCCATGACAATCGCCTTTGTTTACAGTTAGCTAAGTTGATAATTAGTTAGCTATTTATGTCAACATGTAGTTTATGTGCAGATACCCCAGTCACAACAAATACATAGTCTTTAAAATAATGATGTCATTGTCACATGCACCCTGAACCAGTTTGCTTTGATATAGAGATAAGTCTGGCAGGGGGGGTGAAAAATAGCCAAGACATTCAGAAATTAGTGCTGGAATGAGTTCAAATTAGAGAACAGCAGAGTAACGTTAGGTGAAGGGTCATATTAGAGCCAGGGAAAACTGCCCTAGTCATCATAACCTATGTCTGAGGAAATTCTCCCTCACAATATTTATCGAGAAATATTGCAAAGTAACACACCCACCACAATTACGTTTTATACCTTACTATCCAATCTCCTTTCTTCCACCTCCGCCTCATGCGCCAGATATTACTAGAGGACTTTTGCCCTCTGACGGTTACGATTTTTATTATAGCAGCGACAGATTTTATCTGGAAATTAAATTAAGCATAACAGTCCATGGAAAAGTAATGGAAATAAGGAGAAAGACAGCCCAGAGAATAATGAAGAGAGAATAGGAGTTCCATTGTTTAGGCTAGTGTAACAGATGTGAAATGGCTAGCTAGTTAGCGGGGTCCGCGCTAATAGTGTTTCAATCGGTGACGTCACTAGCTCTGAGACCTTGAAGTAGTTGTTTCCCTTGCTGTGCAAGGGCCTCGGATTTTGTGGAGCGATAGGTAACGATGCTTCGTGGGAGGAAGTTGTTGATGTGTGCAGAGGGTCCCTGGCTCAAGCCCAGGTAGGGGCGAGGAGAGGGACGGGAGCTATACTGTTACACTAGCAGTGCAGCTGGAGTACAATACATATAGACAACCGTGTGTAATGTATTTGGCTACGGCTGACAAATATATTTTGTTGAAGACGGATATTATGTTGGAGGCATTTGTGTGCGTGGCTTGTAATAAGGACAAATAATGGTCTTGTTTATCTCCAGACTGTGGCTCCAGTGAGTCTGACTATAAGTAGCTGCTTATTAGAGAGGCTCATCACTGACTGGAGAATACTTACCACAGCAAGGCATGATGGGATTGCTCCAGAGCCATTTGGAGGCCAACTCCTCCCAGTCCAGCCAACAGGGTCATAGATAACCGTGACAAGGGAATGTTGATAAGATTCGGTTCAATGTTAAAATAGATTGACTATGTATTTGTCATCCAGGTTAAAATTGAGCAGATTACATGTGATGCACGTACATTGCATTCGGAAAGTATTCAGACCCTTAGACTTTTTCCACGTTTTGTTAAGTTACAGCCTTATTCTAAAATGGATGATAGTGTTTTTTTCATACAATCGACACACAGTACCCAAAAATTACAAAGCAAAAACAGGTTTAGATATTTTTGCAAATGTATGAAAACCCTTAAATATCACATTTCCATAAGTATTCAGACCCTTTACTCACTACTTTGTTGAAACACCTTTGGCAGTGATTACAGCCTCGAGTTTTCTTAGGTATGAAGTCCGGGCTCTGGCTGGGCCAGTCAAGGACATTGCAAAGCCACTCCTGCGTTGTCTTGGCTGCATGCTTAGGGTCGTTGTTCTGTTGGAAGGTGAACCTTCGCCCCCAGTCTGAGATCCTGAGCACTCTGGAGCAGGTTTTCATCAAGGATCTGTGTACTTTGCTCCGTTCATCTTTCCCTCGATCCTGGCTAGTTTCCCTGTCGCTGAAAAACATAATGTAATGGAATAAATGGAATGGTATCAAACATCAAATATATGGAAACCACATATTGGACTCCTTTCCACTATTCCATTTCAGCCAATACAATGAGCCCTTCCTCCTATATCTCCTCCCACCAGCCTCCTCTGGCTAAAACGTAGATCTAACGTGGATTGGAATGAATTCCGGCTTTAGGCCAACTGAAGACCCACAAAAAATAAAACACTGATTGTCTGGGAGATTTAGGTTAATTTCCTTTGTCCACACAAATAGGTGTAGACCTAGTCTTTTTTTTATTGCTTGGATTATGGATTCATTATGAATGTTAGTGCTAAACTTGTGCTGGATCCCGCTGGAACAATGAGATGGTGGCGATGCAGGGCAGCATATTGAAGTTACTTAGGAACTGTGCACACTTTGGAGAGTTGTGTGGCCACTTGGAGACACCAGTTTGACCTCTCATTCAAACCCTTGTAATGATTTTGTTTTATATTGCATCAGTCTCAAATATGCATTATTATTATGTTACTGAATGTATCCAGAGTATTTCCAGATTTCATAATCAACAAATGCTGTGAAAAGTACAGCAGATATAAAATGCACTTAAAATCAACAGTGTAATGTTTGAGTCTTGTCAGGTGAAGTGGTGTGTCCTCACCTTCTGATAATGGCCTCATCTCCACCCTGAAACCTTTGATCCAAATGACAAATATGAACTTACTATAGTCTTTCTGTCTGTTGCGATGTTGTCTTGTGTGAATTCCACTGATGATCTGTTGTAGCCTATGCACACACAGTATGTTCCACCTTTTTATTATTGTAAAACCAATATGATTGGCAGAAACTGTGGGACAGCCTTTTATCTCAGACGTTGATGCAAAAAACAGTTTAACACTGATTTGATAGTCAATTGGTTGCCAAAAAGGTACCAGAATTTTTTATATTTTTTTTAGAATTTCTCAGACCCTTGCAGTAGAACAAACATGCTTTAAACTCTGGAATCGTCCAACAATTATGCCGAATAAAACCATCAACCATCTATGCAGGTACTATGTACTATAGGTTTTCTATATGAATGGTGTCTGGTAAACATAGAATCACCATTGCTTGAATGCACTATAGTCATACACCACCCACCCTACACAAATCCAGGGACTCTCTCAGGCCATGAGCGATGTGGACAACTAAATATTTATGTACAAGCCTGCATGGTTCTCCCCAGGATTCTTTTGACAATGTGAGGGCCATTCAGTTTGCTGTGCTTCTTATAGGCCTACATTTCCCTTTAATCAACTCTCTAGGCCTAATTGAATGTTCTAGTGTTGGGACAACAATATTCCCCCAAATCTACAATACCAGTCAAAAGTTTGGACTCACCTACTCATTCCAGGATTTTTCTTTATGTTTATTATTTTCTACATTGTAGAATAATACTGAAGACATCACAACTATAAAATAACACATGTGGAATCATGTAGTAACCAAAAAGTGTTAAACAAATCTAAATATATTTTAGTTTCTTCAAAGTAGCCACCCTTTGCATTGATGACAGCTTGGCACACTCTCGACCAGTTTCATGAGGTAGTCACCTGGAACGCTTTTCTAACAGTCTTGAAGGAGTTCCCACATATGCTAAGCACTTGTTGGCTGCTTGTCCTTCACTCTGCGGTCGAACTCATCCCAAACCATCTCAATTGGGTTGAGGTCTGATGATTGTGGAGGCCAGGTCATCTGATGCAGCACTTCATCACTTTCCTTGGTCAAATAGCCCTAACACAGCCTGAAGGTGTGTTTTGGTTCATTGCCCTGTTGAAAAACACTAAGCGCAAACCAGATGAGATGGCGTATCGCTGCAGAATGCTGTGGTAGGCATGTTGGTTAAGTGTGCCTTTGCATTCTAAATAAATCACTGACAGTGTCACCATCAAAGCACCTCAACACCACCTCCTCCATGCTTCACAGTGGGAGCCACACATGCTCCCACTCCCACAGATCATCCGTTCAAGAAGAAGTTTGTTGTGCTTCTTGTAGGCATACATTTTCCTCTAATCAACTCTCTAGGCCTACTCTGCGTCTCACAAAGACCATGGTTGGAACCAAAAAATCTCAAATTTGGACTCATCAGACTAAAGGACAGATTTCCACCGGTATAATGTCTATTGCTCGTGTTTCTTGGCCCAAGCAAGTCTCTTCTTCTTATTGGTGTCCTTTAATAGTGGTTTCTTTGTGGCAATTTGACCACGAAGGCCTAATTTCATACAGTCTCCTCTGAACAGTTGATGTTGAGATGTGTCTGTTACTTGAACTCTGTGAAGCATTTATTTGGGCTGCAATTTCTGAGGCTGGTAACTCTAATGAACTTGTCCTCTGCAGCAGAGGTAACTCTGGGTCTTCCTTTCCTGTGGTGGTCCTCATGAGAGCCAGTTTCATCATAGCCCTTGATGGTTTTTGTGACTGCACTTGACTGCACTTTCAAAGTTCTTGAATGTTCCGTATTGACTGACTTTCATGTCTTAAAGTAATGATGGACTGTTGTTTCTCTTTGCTTATTTCTTGGCTTATTTTAGCTGTTCTTGCCGTAATATGGACTTGGTATTTGACCAAATAGGGCTATCTTCTGTATTCCACCCCTACCTTGTCACAACACAACTGATTGGCTCAAACGTATTAAGAAGGAAAGAAATTCCACAAATGAACTTTTAACAAGACACACCTGTTATTTGAAATGCATTCCAAGTGACTACCTCATGAAGCTGGTTGAGAGAATGCCAAGAATGTACAACGCTGTCATCAAGGCAAAGGGTGGCTACTTTGAAGAATCTCAAATATAAAATATATTTGGATTTGTTTAACACTTTTTTTGGTTACTACATGATTCCATATGTGTTATTTCATACTTTTGATGTCTTCATTATTATTCTACAATGTAGAAAATAGTTTAAAAAATAAAGAAAAACCTTTGAATGAGTAGTTGTGTCCAAACTTTTGATTGGTATTGTAAATCTATTTCTGATTGAATGAATAGACCTTATTGGTTAAATAAAGGTTATTTGCTGTGCTCCCAATGGCCCTTCTTATCTGCTTCCCTCTGTCCTTTCAGTTCATCCTGAAGAACTATGGGGAGAATCCAGACAGCTATAATGAACAGCTGAAGAAGCTGGAGACACTGAGACAGGTATGAACTGAGCGAGTTGTGCTATGCAAATGTCATATGTTGTGATTTATTTGTTATGTCGGTCATATACTATACTTTCTTTCTATCCTATAATAAGTAAGTGTTTGTGGCAGGGTGCGGTGAATGTGACACGGGACTTTGAGGGCTGCAGCATTTTGAGGAAGTACTTTGGGCAGCTGCACTACCTCCAGAGCCGTGTGCCTCTGGGGCCTGGGCAGGAAGCAGCAGTACCCATCTCATGGTATGAGGCAATGAAGTACACATAGGAGCCCTATCTTTACACACTTACCCATGAGATCCTTATCATACACACACTGGCTTTCATAAACTCTACAACAGACAGCTATGAAAAGACCGGAAGAACACAAGGTAACACTTTATTTGGATAGTCTGTCGAGCATCTACAGATGGACTATCTACTAACCCTAACATTAACCCTTATCCTAACCCTAAACTTAACCCTAGCCCTAACTTTAACTCTTACCCTAACCCTTATTCTGAACCATCCCTAACTGTAACCGTAGCAAGCATTTGCTTATGAACAGATCTACAGAGCATCTACAGATGGACAATCTGGACTATCCAAATAAAGTGTGAGCGAACACACACACACACTTTCATAAGCTCTCCCTACCATACGCGTAGACACACACCCTCAGGTATGCAATACAGTGTGTCACCAATTTCATTCTCTCTTACCAGGACAGAAATATTTTCTGGAAAAACAGTTACTATGAAACAAAGATGAATGATAGTAAAAGGGTTTGGATCACTTTACTTTACATTACATTTTGGGCGAACTCGGCTCCATCCTTTATTGAATCAGGTGGCTCAATCATCACAAAACCCACCGATATTGCCAACTACTTAAATTGTTTTTTCATTGGCAAGATTAGCAAACTTTGGCATGACATGCCAACAAACAATTCTGAACTTACACATCCATGCATAACTGACCAAATAATGAAAGACAAGCATTGTCATTCTGTAAAGTGAGTATGGAAGAGGTGAAACAAATATTGTTGTCTATCAACAATGGCAAGCCACCTGGTTCTGACAACTTGGATGGAAAATTACTGGGGATAATAGCGGACGATATTGCCGCCCCTATTTGCCATCTTGTCAATCTAAGCCTACAGGAAAGTGTGTTTCCTCAGACCTGGAGGGAAGCAAAAGTCATTCTGCTCCCCAAGAACAGCAAAGCACCCTTTACTGGCTAAAACAGCCAACCAATCAGCCTGTTACCAACCCTTAGTAAACTTTTGGATGAAAATAGTGTTTGACCAGATACAATGCTATTTCACGATAAACAAATTAACAGCAGATTTTCAAAGCGCTTATAGGGACGGGCATTCAACATGTACGCTACTTACACAAATCACTGATGATTGGCTAATAAAATAATAAGCAATACACAGATTGTTTTGTTAGTCTTCAGTGCAACTTTTGACATTATCTGTAATAAACTGCTGCTGGAAAAGCGTATGCGTTATGTAGTGTTCCCTCAGTGTTTTTCAGGCACTGAGCAAATTTCAGGTCTGCTTAACGTAAACCTGAATGTTGTGAAAATTCTGTGCAACTTTCAGCACACGTTTACTGTGAACACTGAGGTTGTACCCGCTTTAAGTTACAGTTTTAACAGTGGCCAAGTAGGCTACTGTGGCTATTTGATCATAATGTAGGCCAACCAGAGTAGCCTAACATCAAAACAATGGAGAAAATGCATCCCATAACATTTTAACATGGAAATGGCTGTTCTGTCATTCAGCCTAATGTAGCAGCCAATGTGGTGCTCAATGTAGGCCTACATTCCATGAGACTTTTGAAAAAAAGTGCAGGGCTTGACATTAACCTGTTTATCCACTTGTCCTTCAGACAAGGTGACTGAAAATGTTGTTGTTTGATGCAAGAAACCACTTTACAAAATACATTATTATTCCCATACCATTATTACAGAGAATCAGACAAATTATTCTACCCTCTGTCTATTGGCTACTTAGGTTCTTCAAGCCTGTCTCAAAATACAACACTGCCCATTTAAGACAAAAAAAAGCTCTTTACCTGACTCGCTTTTCAAAGACGTCTATAAATGTATATGTTTTGTGCTCTTGTAGGAATCAATCACTCCCCTATTGCTGACTACAGATTATCTATAACTGGGCTAATAACTCACTAACTAGCAAAGGATATGAACAAAATGTGCACACGTGGCTACAGCAGCTCTTACTTTGACCCCAAATGAAGAGCATCTACTCACGACCGCTCATGCTGCTAACACAGTCCAGTTCAATGTAAATGGAACATACCATATATGGCAATGATCTATTTACATATAGGTCTACTGCAGCTCTGATTGTTTATACCGCACCGGTCTGTGTAGAGTACGGGCTGAGTAGTGCGTGGGAATGCAATAGAATCATACTCTGATGCTTTCTGCCTACAACAAAATGTCTTGCATAGTTTGTTTTGTTTCGGTAATATTGCATTGATTCGATCACAATTTCCACGGTCCACGGTAAATGGAAACGTTGATAGTGTTAACAGGGAAAACTCTAGAACAGTGGTCACCAACCTTGTCTGAGTCAAGATCACTGAGTCAAAATGCAAGCCGAGATCTACTACTCAGATTTTTCTTTAAACATGACTTTAAAAAAATGTAAGCCTATGCAACAAACAATAACAGTTCTGTAGTAATGAGGTTTGTGCAGTAAGTTATAGGCCCAATACATTATCACTGCATATTGACTTTGCTTGAATTGCCCTGCCAATGCATTGTTGTTCAGGCAATAAAAAACAAATGTAAACATTTTTGGGGGGGGCTGATGGTGCCTGCATCTGATGGTGAGTCTCAGCGGAGGGAGAGAGCAGCAGACTGAGGGTCCGCCTCTCAACATCCCTCCACTCTCCCTTTCCTCCACTGACAATGACCTGAAAGGGACACCATCTTCCAGCTGGCGAAACTCGACTCGCACCGCATTATTTCTGCCTCATGCACAAAGTCATGTCGAACAGAGAAAGTTAAATATTCCTCGAAATTAAAAAAGACCAAAGCCACTAATAAGAACAACACAAGCCTATAGATACACTTTCCTACTCATTCATTACTGCTGCAGTGCTTGTTGTAGCGCTGAGTGGAAATAGGAACAACGCGCATTTTATGGCTTATAAAAGTGTTGAATACAAAGTGTTGACAGTAAGAACTTGAACTCAGTCATAAAAACAGCATCTCTTTGCTGTATTCGCTGACAGTCTCTCTCTACTCATAGTTTTAAATGTTTAGAAATGTCACGGTATCAACTTTCTGTGGCTTTCTTTTATGCCGTGCTACGTTACTGCAGACACGGTCATCTGAGCCATCCGATTGGCCAGCGGTAGGTCTATAGTGCACTTCATTTGCTTTCTGGGTCCGTAGGGAAGGCAGATTTTACTTTCAGACACATGCAATGGTTCAGAATGGCAACAGCTCACCTACCCGGGACGCAGGGCAGCTGAATCGAGTGCACCTCCCGCCAACAGCCCAAGACTAAAATGAAAAAATAGGAACACAAGGCTTTATCGTTGGGTTTTTTACAGAAATGTTTGGCAATCGACTAGCAATGTCTTGTAGATTGACCGGTTGGTGGCCGCTGCTCTCGTGCTTCTCTCTGTGGGCTGATATTTCTGCGTGGCAGTTCCGGGGCTACACGCGCGCAGCTTAGATGGAGCATTGGTGTTATGGCCTTACATACCCTGCTATATTGTGGACCGAGAGTTACCTGTATAACAGAACACAGGCCCCTTACTATTCAATCTTTACTAATGACCTGCCGCTGGCTCTGAGTTAAGCCTGTTTGTCTATGTATGCTAATGACTCAACACTCTACACGTCAGCAACCACAGCAAGTGAAATCACTGCAGCGTTTAACACAGAGCTGCAGTCAGTTTCAGAATGGGTGGCAAGAAAGCAGTTGGTCCTAAATATTTCAAAAACTAAAAGCATTGTAATTGGGACAAATCATTCACTTAACCCTTAACCTCAACTAATTAATAATGTGGAAATTGAGCAAGTTGAGGAGACTAAGCTTCTTGGAGTATCCTTGGATTGTAAACTGTCATGGTCAAAACATTTTGACGCAGCAGTAACTAAGATGGGGAGAGGTCTGTCCATAATAAAGCGCTGCTCAGCTTTCTCAACAATGCTATCATCAAGGCAGGTCCTACAGGCCCTAGACTACAGTCCAGTCGTCTGGTTAGGTGCTACGAAGAGGGACTTAGGAAAATTACATTTGGCCCAGAACAAGGCAGCACGGCTGGCTCGTAAAAATGTACACAGAGAGTTAACATTAATAATATGCATGTCAGTCTCATCTGGCTCAAAATAGAGGACAGATTGACTTCATCACTACTTGTGTTTGCGAGAGGCATTGACATGTTGAATGCACCAAACTATTAATACACAGCTTGGACACCCATGCATACCCCACAAGATGCTACCTGAGGTCTCTTCACAGTCCCCAAGCCGGGGCGGCAGGGTAGCCTAGTGGTTAGAGTGTTGGACTAGTAACCGGAAGGTTGCAAGTTCAAACCCCCGAGCTGACAAGGTATGTCGTTCTGCCCCTGAACAGGCAGTTAACCCACTGTTCCTAGGCCGTCATTGAAAATAAGAATTTGTTCTTAACTGACTTGCCTAGTTAAATAAAGGTTAAATAAAAAGTCCAGAACAGACTATGGGAGGTGCACAGTACTACATAGAGCCATGGCTACATTGAACTCTATTCCACATCAAGTAACTCTACTACCACATATCTACAACACAAAATACATGTGTATAATATCGGGTGCAAGCAGTCAAATCTGATTTAAAATACACCTTATGGAACAGCCGGGAATGTGAAGAGACACACATAGGCACAGACAGACACACACCCGATACTATACACATGTATTTTGTGTTGTAGATATGTGGTAGTAGAGTAGTGGCCTGAGGGAACACACTTAGTGTAGAGTAAAAATCTGTTGTGAAATGTATTGTAATGTTTTTAAAATGGTATACAACTGCCTTAATGTTGCTGTACCCCAGGAAGAAAAGCTGCTGCCTTGGCAGGAACTACATACAAAAGCAGACAGGCCCATACATGTACAGTTGAAGTCGGAAGTTTACATACACTTTGGTTGGAGTCATTAAAACTTGGGTCGCGGGGGTGCTGTGCTGCAGGAGGGACTGTTGCACTTCACAAAATAGATGGCATCATGAGACAGGAAAATGATGTGGATATACTGAAGCAACATCTAAAGACATCGGTCAGAAAGTTAAAGCCTGGTTGCAAATGGGTCTTCCAAATGGACAATGACCCCAAGCATACTTCCAAAGTTGTGGCAAAATGGCTTAAGGACAACAAAGTCAAGGTATTGGAGTGGCCATCACAAGCCTTGACCTCAATCCTATAGAACATTTGATGGCAGAACTGAAAAGGCGTGTGCGAGCAAGGAGGCCTACAAACCTGACTCAGATACACCAGCTCTGCCAGGAGGAATGGGTCCAAATTCACCTAACTTATTGTGGGAAGCTTGTGGAAGGCTACCTGAAACGTTTGACCCAAGTCAAATTTTTACGAAGATTAAATGTCAGGAATTGTTAAAAAAAAAAAAAAAAAAAAGGGAAAAAAGTTTAAATGTATTTGGCCACACCACACCCTCATTTATGCAAAACAGTGTGTCAACAATTTCATTCTCTCTTACCAGGACAGAAATATTTTCTGGAAAAACAGTCACTCATGATGACATCAGCTATGAGCAAGCCTGCATCCTCTACAACCTGGGTGAGTTGAACCATTTGAATGGTGTAGTGTAAAACTGACCTTAGATCAGCACTGAGGGCAAAACCATGCGTTAAACAGCTATGTCCTGATTGCCATAATGTTGTCTTCTCTGTAGGTGCTCTCCACTCCATGTTGGGAGCCATGGATAACAGGGTGTCTGAAGAGGTGGGCAGAAGCAATGGCCGTCTATCACGTTAACCTCTCTCTCCATGACATCTCACACTGACATCCATTGTGTTGCCCCCCCTCTTTCTGAAACTCAATATGTCCCTTTGTCTATTTCTCTCGCTTCCATCCTCGCTCCCTTCTGTCTCCCTTCCCCTTTCACTCTCCCCCTAGGGGATGAAGGTGTCATGTACACACTTCCAGTGCTCCGCGGGGGCCTTCTCCTACCTGAGGGACCACTTCAGCCACAACTTCAGCGTGGACATGAGTCACCAGATCCTTAACCTCAACATCAACCTCATGCTGGTAACTATTGCACACCGCACGTGTTCTCTCACACACACACACACACACACGCACACGCACACGCACACACACTCACACTCACACACACTCACACACACTTCGTGGTTATTTGTCTCCATTCAGGGTCAGGCTCAAGAGTGTCTCCTGGAGAAGTCCATGCTGGACAACAGGAAGAGTTTCCTTGTAGCCCGCATCAGTGCTCAGGTAAATCTCTCTACTCTCAACACAACGTAGTAGCAGGGCACGATAACACCCTCTAGACCTCAGTTGCCGTAGAGCAGGGTCGTTCTCAATAGGAATCAAACGGGGAGGGACTAACTGAACTTGTCCAATAAGAAAATGCTAATTGTTTTCTGTTGCAAAACGTTTTGCTACGGTGTGCCCTAATGAATACGACCCAGGTGTGCGACTGTTCTGTTGTTGGCCTGGTGCAGGTGGTGGACTACTATAAGGAGGCATGCAGGGCTCTGGAGAACTCTGACACAGCTTCCATGCTGGGTAAAATCCAGAAGGACTGGAAGAAACTGGTGCAAATGAAGATCTCCTACTTTGCTTCCATCGCCCATGTGAGTTTGAGACAGGACAGTGAGTTGTGAGGGAGTGTATTGTGAATGTGTTCTCAATTTGGTTACCGGATACTCTGTTATTGAATGACATATTTATTTTCAGCTGCATATGGGGAAGCAGGCTGAGGAACAACAGAAATATGGAGAGCGGGTATGTCACCTTCTTGACTATCCCTACTCCCCCCGTGTATATTCCTCTGCATACCTCCATTCCTCTACATACCAATGTCTCTCCGTGTTTTTAACAGCTGGCTTACCTGCAGAGCTCATTAGACAAACTCAGTGAAGCCATCAAGTTGGCCAAGGTATAGTCACCTTCCAATTGACTCTGTGTGTAACCTTTTTGATTTGGCCTTCTGAAATGGTTTCTTTTGAATCTGTTATCAAGCTTACAATAACAAAGTAACTGTCTTTATGCTCCTTCCCCCTCAACCTCTCTGTTTGAACAGGGTCAGCCAGACAGCGTGCAGGAGGCCTTGAAGTTCACCATGGACGTGATAGGGGGAAAGTAAGCAGCTATATTCCCTACTGTATATTCACTTATGATAGTGGGTAGGTTGGTACAATCTTTACCCTTTGACATAGGTAGACAGTCACACACACACTGTCACTCAAACAGTGGCACTCTTGCTGAAGTGTTTCTCTCTGATCCTTCCCCTCCTGTTTTATTTTGCTATTCCTTATCCCCTGTCCCTCGTAGGTTCAACTCTGCCAAGAAAGACAATGACTTCATTTACCATGAGACTGTCCCCTCGTTGGAGACTCTTGCTTCCGTCAAAGGTAACATTGAACCCTGACCTATGACCTATCCTCACACACAACCTCTCCTGCATTTCATATACTATATTTTCATCATGTCCTCTCTAGGTGCCCCCTTGGTGAAGGCCTTGCCCGTGAACCCAACTGATCCCAGTGTCACAGGACCAGACCTGTTTGCCAAGCTGGTGCCCATGGCTGCCCACGAGGCCTCCTCTCTCTACAGTGAGGAGAAGGCCAAGTTGCTACGGGACATCATGGCCAAGATAGACAGCAGGAATGAGACTCTAGAGTGAGTAGGAGAGTCGGAGGGGCTGTGTGTGTATTTGTGTCGTCTAGGTACGCCTTTTACGATTTAATATAGTGACTTTGTGTGGTTACTGATGTAGCTCTGGGTTTACAGGCAGTTTATGGACTCTCTGGGTCTGGAGCCAGACTCCGTAGATAACCTGGACATGTACAGTCACATCCCCCCCGTACTTATGGAGAAGTGTGCTGCGCTCAGTGTCAGACCAGACACCGTCAAGAGCCTCGTTCAGTCCATGCAGGGTGAGTGGTTGGCCTGGGACACACACATACACACACATATATGTACACAGCCTTTCGATACTGTCCCTATGTCTCTCTCCGTCAGTCCTGTCTGGTGTGTTCACGGACGTGGAGGCGTCTCTGAGGGAGATCCGGGACGTGCTGGAGGAGGACGAGGCCGGGGTGCGGGCGCTGCAAGAGGCGGCAGGAAGAGGCTCTGCGGCGGAGCTGCACCCCCAGGCACATGCCCAGACCCTGGCTGAGATCCGCAGGGACCTGGAGAAGTACATGGAGGCCCATGAGAAGGCCAGCTTCACCAACACAGAGCTGCACAGAGCCATGAACCTGCACATCAGTAACCTGAGGCTGCTGGGGGGACCACTGGATGCCCTGAGAGACGCCCTGCCGAGGCCACAACTCAACCAGGGTGGGTATAGGAAAGTGGAAAAGAGTTATGGTGTTTGTGGTGTCATCTGGAGTGTGTTTCTAAATGTATATGTGTGTGTGTTCCTACAGAGGAGGTGGCAGGGCTGCAGTGCATGAAGAGGATCCTGGGTAAGGTGCAGGAGATGAGGGACCAGAGGAGCACCCTAGAGAAACAGCTGCGTGACCTCATCCAGCAGGACGACATCACTTCCTCCCTGGTCACTACCGAGCGCACTGACATGAAGGTACAGGACATTGTGTGTGGGTTTGATCTTCATGACATTCTAGACTAACGCATGCCTCTTAACACACTATATGTAACATTTGCCTTCCTCTCCCCCTCCCTTCCTCTACCCCTCCCTTCCTCTCCCCTCCCTCCCTCCCCCCTTCCTCTCCCCTCCCTTCCTCTCCCCCCTCCCTCCCTCCCTCCCTCCCCCTCCCTCCCCTCCCCCCCCCCCTCCCCCCCCCCCCCCCCCCCTCCCCCCCCCCCCCCCCCCCCTCCCTCTCCCCTCCCTCTCCCCCCCCCTTCCCTCCCCCTCCCTTCCCTCCCCCTCCCCCCTCCCTCCCCCTCCCCCTCCCCCTTCCTCCCCCCCTCCCTCCCTCTCCCCCTCCCTTCCTCTCTCCCCCTCCCTCCCTCTCTCCCCCTCCCTCTCTCCCCCTCCCTTCCTCTCCCCCCTCCCTCCCTCTCCCCCCCCCCCTCCCTCCCTCTCTCCCCCTCCCTCCCTCTCCCCCTCCCTCCTCTCCCCACCTCCCTCTCTCCCCACCTCCCCCTCTCTCCCCACCTCCCTCTCTCCCCACCTCCCTCTCTCCCCACCTCCCTCTCTCCCCACCTCCCTCTCCCCCTCCCTCTCTCCCCACCTCCCTCTCCCTCCCTCTCTCCCCACCTCCCTCTCCCCACCTCCCTCTCTCCCCACCTCCCTCCCCCCTCTCCCTCCTCCCCCCTCCCTCCTCTCTCCCCACCTCCCTCCCCTCTCTCTCTCCCCACCTCCCTCCCTCCCTCTCTCCCCACCTCCCCTCCCTCCCTCTCTCCCCACCTCCCTCCCTCCCTCTCTCCCCACCTCCCTCCCTCTCTCTCCCCACCTCCCTCCCTCTCTCTCCCCACCTCCCTCCCTCTCTCTCCCCACCTCCCTCCCTCTCTCTCTCCCCACCTCCCTCCCCCTCTCTCTCCCCACCTCCCTCCCCCTCTCTCTCCCCACCTCCCTCCCTCTCTCTCTCCCCACCTCCCTCCCTCTCTCTCTCCCCACCTCCCTCCCTCTCTCTCTCCCCACCTCCCTCCCTCTCTCTCTCCCCACCTCCCTCCCTCTCTCTCTCCCCACCTCTCTCTCCCCACCTCTCTCTCCCCACCTCCCCTCCCCCACCTCCCTCTCCCTCCCTCGCTCTCTCCCCACCTCCCTCTCGCTCTCTCCCCACCTCCCCTCCCCGCTCCCTCTCCCCACCACCTCCCTCCCTCGCTCTCTCCCCACCTCCCTCTCGCTCTCTCCCCACCTCCCTCTCCCCACCTCTCTCCCTACCTCCCTCCCTCTCTCCCTACCTCCCTCCCTCTCTCCCTACCTCCCTCCCTCTCTCCCCACCTCCCTCTCGCTCTCTCCCCACCTCTCTCCCTACCTCCCTCCCTACCTCCCTCCCTACCTCCCTCCCTCTCTCCCTACCTCCCTCCCTACCTCCCTCCCTCTCTCTCTCCCTATAGAGGTTGTTTGAGGAGCAGTTGAAGAAGTATGAGCAGGTGAAGGTGTACATCGACCAGAACCTGTCTGCCCAGGAGAACATCCTCAAGGCTCTGACGGAAGCCAACGTGCAAAACGCCTCGGTCCGCAAGGGTCTCGTCGAGACGGAACACAAGTGAGCAAGGGCTTGGGAAGGGTTTTAGTAGGACACCAGCACTATTGGGCAAAGGACTTTGACGCTGTTCCAGTCCAAGGTCATAGGGAAGGGGCCAATATAGGGAATTAGAACACACAAACAAATCGGAGCAGGTCCACTGGAAACACTAGATACATAAAGCACTAGCCTCATGTCATTGTTACTGAAGAAGTTCTCACCTCTCCCTTTCTCTTCCTCTTCTCCTTCCTTTCTCTCGCTCCAACTCTCAGGTGGAACGGCACGGTGCAGACCCTGGTGGCGTCCTACGAGGCTTACGAGGACCTGATGAAGAAGTCCCAGGAGGGGAAGGAGTTCTACGAGGACCTGGAGACCAAGTCCTCCCGCCTGCTGGAGAGAGCTAAGACTCTGTGTCAGGCCAGGGAGGAGGAGAGGAAGGCCGTGCTGGACAGCGAGACCCAGAAGAATCCCCCTTCTCGGCCCACTGCAGCCAAACCGTCCCTGGGGTCCAAGGGGGGCTCTGACGTGGACTCTGCCTGTTCTAGTTTGGAGGATGCCGAGCTAGCCCAGATCAACGCTGCTATACTCAGCCTGGGAAGAGACCTGCCTGACGAGCTCCGTAGTCTACCCCCCGACCACCCCTCCCTGCACTCTGCCATTCGCCCGGGACCTGAGGCTTTCCTTCCTGGTGCCAACCTGGGTGGCAATGCTTTATTACCCTGGCCAGGGGCGCCTGGGCCACCGCTCTATACCCCTCAGTTCCCACCAAACCATCGCCCGCCCCAGTTCCCCGGCCCACTCTCCACCCAGCGTTTCCCTCGCGGACCCTTCACTCAGCTACCCCCCCAGCAGACCCCTGTTTCTGGCTATGCCCCTCCCCAGCCGCAAGCCCCCCAAACTGGGGGAGTCGGGCCTGCCCGTGCCCCTTTCCGTCCCTCCACTACTACAGTAGATAGTATCCAGACCCCCATCCCCAGTTATAACTCAGCCCCACGCCACCCTGTACCACCTACTGTCTCTGCAGGCTACGCTGTTCCCCACAGATGGGTGTGTACCCACAGTACATGACCCAGCCTGGGGTGCCCATGCAAGCACCCAGCCAGGTGCCACACCAACATCCACAGCATCAGTACCAACACCCTCCTGGGCAGCTGCCCCCTGGCTACCAGTCTGCCCCCAGGGCCATGCCCGGTCCCCGACCCCCTCCCCAGGCACAGCGGGGTTATCCACAGTACATTCCCCCCCAGCACCAGCCCCGGCCACCCATGCCCCCCCAGTATCAGCAGCCATATCCTGGTCAGCCCCAGCCACAACCCCAACATGGCTACCAGCCCCAGTTACCACAGGGCTATCAGCCTCAACACCCTCAGCAGGGCTACCTGCCCCAACAGCCCCCACACATGATCCCAAGGGGCCCTCACCCACAGATGCCCACCACTTCCCAGCCCATGCCCCCTGTCTCCCAACCATACATGCAACCTGCCAACCAACAGATGCCCCTGCACCCTCATCAGCAGATGCTACCTCCCCAACAACAACAAATGCATCCCAACACCCAGCAAATGCACCCGCATCCACAAATGCACCCTGGCCCTCATCAGCAGATACCCCCTAACAGCCAGCCAATGCCCCCAGTTTCCCAGGCTTACCTGCCCCCCACCAGCCAGCCCATGCCCCCTGGCCTGCACCAGCCCATGCCCCCTGCTTCCCAGCCCCAACATGTCCACCTCCCTCAGGCTTACCTGCCCAGGGGCCCCCTCCCACCTCAGGGGCCCCAAATGCCCCACCCTGGTCAACCCCCCCAACATGTCTACCAGCCCCAAGTACCACAGGGCTACCAACCTCCTATAATGCCTCAATCAGCCCCCCAACAGTCCCAGGCTCCCCAGCCTGTAGCCCCCATGACCCCCACCATGTACTCTACTCCTCCAGGTGTGAACGGCTCTCCTGGAGCCCCACCACAGCCCACCTTTATGGGCCAACCTCGGCCCCCTCCCCAGCACATGATTCCACCAACTGCTGGAGCTCCTCCAGTGGCTCTCCCACATAATGTCATCCTTCCCTCGCCCTCCCCTTCTCCCTCCCCGGGCCCCTCTTCCCTAGGCCTGGCTCCTCAGAGGCCCTCCCCGGCCCCCACCCCTGGCGGTCCACCCTCTCTCCCTTCCTCCTCATCCCCCTCCACCTCCCTCTTCCCGCGACAGAACTCCTCCAGAACAGACGACCTGCTCTCCTCCAGCCCAGAGAGCCAGCCCGGTGGCCCCAAAGCCCCCGCCAACGTCCTCCAACCCACCAAGGCTGACCCTCAGGACGGGGAGCGCCGCAAGAAGAGCTCCCAGGGCGTCCGGCTGATCCAGGGCGACCCGTACCAAGCCCCCGAACGCGTAGCTCGCCTCTGCAGCGAACTCGAACGCTTCCGGTCGGCCGTGGAGTCTCTTGAGCGCCCGTCCGTGGACGAAGGTGGCCTGTCGCCGCTGGATGCCCGCTGGAAGGAGCTCCAGGAGGGGCAGGAGAGGGACGCCAGGCAGCTGTCCATCGCCATCGCCCGCTGCTACACCATGAAGAACCGTCACCAGGACGTGATGCCCTACGACTGTAACCGCGTGCTGCTGCGCTCTGGCAAGGACGACTACATCAACGGCAGCTTTGTGGAGGAGCTGTCGCCCTACTGCCCGCGCCTCATCGCCACGCAGGCGCCGCTGTCGGGCACGGCCGCCGACTTCTGGCTCATGGTGTGGGAGCAGAAGGTTTCACTGGTGGTCATGCTGGTCTCAGAGCAGGAGTTAGATAAGGTATGAACACACACTCAGGGGAGAAGGAATGGGCCATTCTAGGGGTCTCTTATAAAGGCTTAGTACTGTGGTAGTTTCTCTCTCTTAGTACCGTTTGGTTTTTACCCAAGAAGGAATAACAGGTAGGTAAGGAATTGGATAAGGCAGAACTTTGATTAGATGGTTTATTTACTTTCAGACTATTGACAGAAACGTCTGTGAAAACACATTTCTTATTTAATTTGAAGTTAACAGTCCATATTTTGATTGACACATTGCAATTTATTGAGAGAACCCCAAATCCTAGTCGTTTCTTTACTGTGTTTCCGTAGGGAAAGGTTTTGTGCTATTTCCCGACAGAACGCGGCCAGCAGCTTGCTCAGGGACCAATCACAGTCACCCTGACTACGCAGAAGACCACACCCACCCACGTGGAGCGAATGATTGGCCTGCAATACCGTGACCAGAGCCTGAAACGCACCGTCATACACCTACAGTTCACCTCCTGGCCTGAGCTGTGAGTCCACACGGTAACAACTGAATAACCACTGTATGCATGGAAATTTATATCTGGCTAACGAATACCATTTCTCTTTCTCTCGCTCTCTTTCTCCCCACAGGGGTCTTCCTGAGAGCAAGAGCAATCTCATCTGCTTCATCCAGGAGGTTCATGGATACTACCTGCACCAGAGGCCCTTACACACACCTATTGTTGTGCACTGCAGGTAACACACACATTCTATTTTATTACTGTCACCAAACATCATGATGATTAATCAAAACCAAGTGTGAGTATTGCCACGAACCCGGTCTCTCTCCGTGACCTCAGCTCTGGCGTGGGGCGTACCGGCGCCCTCTGTCTGCTGTATGCAGCGGTACAGGAGCTGGAGGCAGGGAACAGCATCCCTGACCTACCTCTACTGGTCAAGAAGATGAGGCAGCAGAGGAAGAACATGTTGCAGGAGAAGGTAAGAACACACATCTAACAAGCTAACTGGGGTTAACTGTGCAGTTTCATAAGAGCGACGTCACATAGGCAAGTTCTCTAGTAAAAGCTCATGTCACTTTCCCAGTGCATTGAGTCAATGTTTGTTGGTGTGATGGCTCTTCAAGGTGTCTCCTCTCTCTGGTGTCTGCCCGCAGCTGCACCTGAAGTTCTGTTACGAGGCGGTGCTGAAACACGCTGAGCAGGTCCTCCAGAGACACGGCTACCTCCCTACTGCCCCCTGCAGCAAGACACCCAGCACTGCTGCCACCAAGGTGAGCCCAGTCTCACTGAGACAGTTTTTCATCCTTTTTGCATTCGGGCTTTAGAGTCTCAGACACTTGAATAGTTAAGTGAGTAGTGGTGATTGAGGTCGTAAATATGGTCCTATTGAAAAGTGAGTCGATAAACTATTTTGTATTTTCTTAAGATTTTAGTGGTACTCGATGTAAACTAAAATTGAGAGGCCCTATAGATGGGTTAGCTGACAACGTCACGAAAACCAGGCTCACAAGAATTCCATGGGTTGTTGTGATTCTGGATGGCAAGATAGCTACCAACAATGACAAACTGCCATGTGGGGAATCGTGACTCATGTCAGCTACAGTGCCTTGCGAAAGTATTCGGCCCCCTTGAACTTTTCGACCTTTTGCCACATTTCAGGCTTCAAACATAAAGATATAAAACTGTATTTTTTTGTGAAGAATCAACAACAAGTGGGACACAATCATGAAGTGGAACGACATTTATTGGATATTTCAAAAAACGTTTTTAACAAATCAAAAACTGAAAAATTGGGCGTGCAAAATTATTCAGCCCCTTTACTTTCAGTGCAGCAAACTCTCTCCAGAAGTTCAGTGAGGGTCTCTGAATGATCCAATGTTGACCTAAATGACTAATGATGATAAATACAATCCACCTGTGTGTAATCAAGTCTCCGTATAAATGCACCTGCACTGCGATAGTCTCAGAGGTCCGTTAAAAGCGCAGAGAGCATCATGAAGAACAAGGAACACACCAGGCAGGTCCGAGATACTGTTGTGAAGAAGTTTAAAGCCGGATTTGAATACAAAAAGATTTCCCAAGCTTTAAACATCCCAAGGAGCACTGTGCAAGCGATAATATTGAAATGGAAGGAGTATCAGACCACTGCAAATCTACCAAGACCTGGCCGTCCCTCTAAACTTTCAGCTCATACAAGGAGAAGACTGATCAGAGATGCAGCCAAGAGGCCCATGATCACTCTGGATGAACTGCAGAGATCTACAGCTGAGGAGGGAGACTCTGTCCATAGGACAACAATCAGTTGTATATTGCACAAATCTGGCCTTTATGAAAGAGTGGCAAGAAGAACGCCATTTCTTAAAGATATCCATAAAAAGTGTAGTTTAAAGTTTGCCACAAGCCACCTGGGAGACACATCAAACATGTGGAAGAAGGTGCTCTGGTCAGATTAAACCAAAAATGAACTTTTTGGCAACAATGCAAAACGTTATGTTTGGCGTAAAAGCAACACAGCTCATCACCCTGAACACACCATCCCCACTGTCAAACATGGTGGTGGCAGCATCATGGTTTGGGCCTGCTTTTCTTCAGCAGGGACAGGGAAGATGGTTAAAATTGATGGGAAGATGGATGGAGCCAAATGCAGGACCATTCTGGAAGAAAACCTGATTGAGTCTGCAAAAGACCTGAGACTGGGACGGAGATTTGTCTTCCAACAAGACAATGATCCAAAACATAAAGCAAAATCTACAATGGAATGGTTCAAAAATAAACATATCCAGGTGTTAGAATGGCCAAGTCAAAGTCCAGACCTGAATCCAATCGAGAATCTGTGGAAAGAACTGAAAACTGCTGTTCAAAAATGCTCTCCATCCAACCTCACTGAGCTCGAGCTGTTTTGCAAGGAGGAATGGGAAAAAATGTCAGTCTCTCGATGTGCAAAACTGATAGAGACATACCCCAAGCGACTTACAGCTGTAATCGCAGCAAAAGGTGGCGCTACAAAGTATTAACTTAAGGGGGCTGAATAATTTTGCACGCCCAATTTCAGTTTGATTTGTTAAAAAAGTTTGAAATATACAATAAATGTCGTTCCACTTCATGATTGTGTCCCACTTGTTGTTGATTCTTCACAAAAAAATGGTTTTATATCTTTATGTTTGAAGCCTGAAATGTGGCAAAAGGTTGCAAAGTTCAAGGGGCCCGAATACTTTCGCAAGGCACTGTAGTTTCATCATGGTATATTTATCATGGACATGGTATATTGATACCATGTCGTGGTTGGACTGATTTCATGTTAATATGGCAAAACATTTGCGAGCTAGCTAATCAACAACTGTAATGATGTATGAGACAAGTTTTCATTGTGCACATTTTGTTTTCAATAAACATTGGAGACTAAAGATAGTTTACATGTTGTCAACAATCGAAGCCAACCACGTCTGTTTTGCACGTGTTGGTTTTGTTGCTTAACAACCAACCCTTCTGTGCTACACTACTGCTTTACTGCTCCCTCCTGTTTAAATATTGTCTGGTTGTCTTCTCCCTGTAGCCTTACTCTCGCCAGGAGTCCCAACAGGACATCGTTCTGGGAGGTGACATGACCATCAGCTCCATTCAGGCCACCATCGCCAAACTCAGCATCCGGCCCCCCAGTGCCACTGACCCAGCCATGGACCCTGTCCCTGACATTGGTGCCCCCTCTGGCCTAGAGGACCAACCCTTCACCGGCCTGCCCTTGGATAGAGAGCGAGAGCCAGCCGCCACCCCCGCCCGGGACCCCTCTCCCAGCGGAACCCAACCCTCCTCCCTCAGTCCCCCACTCTCCACCCCAGAGGAGGTTCAGTCCCCACCACCCAATGGTGTGGATACCACCGCCCCTTCCTCGCCCCCCACAGCCAATAACCAGGTGACCCCTGATCCAGCCCCTTCCTCTGGCCCGGCCCTGAACTCTCTGGAGCTGCTGGCCTCTCTGACGGCCGAGGCCTTCTCCATGGAGGGTGGTGGGTGCAAGGGGAAGCACCGTGTCACTAAGCAGAGCTTCCTGCAGCCTGCCGAGGGCCTCCACCAGGGGCCCCGCGAGGAGGAGGGAGACGACCCCCTGAGCAACCTCGACCCCCTCTGGAGCCTCAAGAACTGAAACACAGCCCCCGATGCCCTCGCTCTCACTTCATAGCTGTGTCAAACTGACCTGTAGCCTTTAGTACTAGTTCTTCTTGATTCTCTGCTAATGAACCAAAATTACTAGAATGGTGGAAACTCCAAGATTCACAACTAGAAGTTATTAGTGGTAGGGGTTGGTTTGAACCTGGTTTTGAACGCTTTAGGGACACTTCAGGGGTCCTACATTCCGTCACTAGTGGCCTGGCTGTGCTTCTGGGACCGAATCACTGCACTTTTCTTTCCCTGTCTTTCTACCTGTACCAGATGGGTCTGTTCTTCACTCGCTGCTTCAGAGCTGGCCACTCAGCATCCCAGCATGCACTCCTAGCAGCAGTGTCTATGGTTCCCTCTTACAGCTGGTCGCTCTGGGCAAGGGGTTGGCGTGGACTCAGAGGATAGTGACTGATAGGATTGCCAAAGGGTGGGGGAGGAGCTTGCAGATGCAGGCTCTCGTTATGTTAACCGCATACATAGAGCAGAATCAGCACGTCTTAACAATATTTTTTTTCTTGTCTTTCATTAACACTGTAAATATATCTTGAATAAATTTAGGTTGGCATGGTTTTGACTACTGTATTTAAAACATTCCATAAGATAACCCCCCCTACAGAAAATCACACACTACAGACCACATGACAAGGTATCAAAGACTCTTTATTTGGAAATTAGTACAAAGTTTTGCTCCTGTGTTAAAAATAGTAAAATAGCCCAGAACATTTGCTACCGCCACTACAGTCTGTGGCACCCTAGCCAACCGAAGGGAGGGGGTTCAGGAGGAGGGGGACAGAACAGGCCTATGATTCCACAAAAACAATATTTACACTGGTTTCTTTCTGCCCCTCCCTCCCTCAACTATTTTGTAGGACCAAAAGGGTCAGATCAAGGGGACATGGGCTGTGTTCCAATTATCTTAAATGCTTCCCCTTCTCATCTCCTTTCATCACTACAGTGGCAGAACGCTGTAAAACAAATGTAGAAACTCCTGTTCCATAAACATTCCAATGTTGTTGGGAGCATAGTGCTCACAGCACCAGAGTGATGAGGTTTCATTCCTGCATAGGCCACATATTGTGACAGTGTGTGTGGCTGTCAAAACTATCCTATCATTATTTGCAAGCAAGGAGATAAGGAAAGGCAGCTTAAAAGGACTTGGAACACAACCATATTTAACTCAGGCAACAGTCTATATCCTTACAATGATAAGTGAATCGACACGCTCTAAAGCATTTACCTATTTACATTTTTAAAAAGGAAATAAATTAGAACCATTATACATACGGGTGCACAACTCCAGTCCTTCTGGGATGGCGTGTGTCTGGGTTTTCGTTTCTCTTCAATTCATCTTAAACCAGCCGACAACGCAACACTTGGACTAAAGCTGCCCACCCGTACATTCACAAGTCTGATGTGTGCGTTTTTATGCTTTCTGAATGTCTTTCTATACATTGTTGCCTAGTGTGAGCATGTGCATTTGAGAGGGTTAAGAGTTAGTGTTATATTTCTGTTGGTTGAAGTTGAGTGGATTTGCTTTTCAATATCAAGCATCTACATTCAGCTATGGGTGTAAGTAACCAACTAGGCTAACATCTACGGTCAAGTCCACTACGCGCTCGCTGCATTGCCTGTGTCTGCAGGCTCGCGCTACAGTCACTCAGAGGTAACGGGAGAAAGGTTGAGTTATTAGTAGAGAGGCTCCAACCATCATATTCCTCGTCTGAGGCCCTCGCTGACTCCTTTGCTCACATGAAAAGACAAGGTGGAGTTAACCACATTACTGGTACACTACCCATCCTCTCCTTTTATGCCTGATAGGGTTCTCAAACTCACAAGCAGAGAATTACAGAGATAAGACCGAAAGAAAAGACACCTTTTCAGTGAATTGGGAAAAACATAGCGGACAGAGAAACGCAGTTAAGATTTTTTTTCAAGAGGAAGCCATTTTAGGTATTTAAAAAAGTAACGTGATTTCCTCAATGGAACCTTTAGTCAGATAACAAGACGTACAAAAGGTAGAATGACAATGTTACTAACATAAAACCGTGCAATTGAATATAGTCACAATCTCAAAAGATCTGACATTTATCCTGGGCACAGTCAACATGGGAAGAGAGCAGCCAATGTAGAGCTGCCACACCTTCAGATGCAAATCTCAAATTCAAGCAGAAAGTATAGAGCCTTTTACAGTTTAAGGGGCTCTTAGGGGCCAGATGGGTCCTCTTGCAGCAACAGTAGCCCTAAAATCAGAGCTTGAGGCTGGGGTAAGGCAAGGAACCTCTCCCCTCAATCCCCAACGCCAAGAAAACACAAGTGTTTTCAGTTCCAAAATATTATTACAAATCTTAATCTCATTATAACCAATGTTAAAAAAAATACATCTAACCCTACATTTATGACATCATCTCCACATTATATTATGCACACCTCAAATTGTTACTTAAAAATGTATCACTAATAAATAGATTTAAACATAAAAAACAACCCCCTCTCAAGGTGCATTTCATTACAGTAATCGTATCCAGTTCTCTCTCGCGCACACACACACACACAATAATGAAGGATTTTTGTCAGCAATGTTTTCACCATAAAACAGGACTGTTTCTTCCCCAGGACACAAAACACACACATGCTAATAACCGCTTTGCTTAGCCCAGCGGCCCTCAGACTTCATGACATGAGCCTGCTACAGCTGCACTACATTGATTGGCTGGCGTGGTATCAAACACCCCGCCAATGACAGCAGCATAGTGTGCAGTGACAGTCTGATTGTTGGATGGGAACCCCCTTGGGGTGTGTGTACCCCAAACCATCCAATGCTTGGATACAAGCTAGTAACAAGGCCAAAGGTCATCTTTCTGGTCAGACAGACCTCACCCTGTGGCAGGTTGACCACTTGTAAGTCTGTCTGTACATCTGTCTCTCCAACCAGACATTAGCTTTATAAAAAAAGGCTATGTATTGCTATAGAAATGCCCTGCCAGCTAAATCATGTGAAGCGCTAACGATCTGAATGAGCCACAACTCTTTCCAAGGAGATTGTCCAACTGCAGCATAGTGTAGGGCCAAAATGAGTTGAGTTTGCATATATCCCCATTGTCAGTACTGACCATTTTGTCTACTTCTCCAGGCCACTGTGTGGCGCCTGTCCTAGTTCTGCTTCTGCTCAGTCCAGCTTCTCCAGCACCGCGGGTACGTAGACCAGGCTGAGCTCGGAGCCAAAGTCACAGACGATGGCGGCGTTGTTCAGCACCACGAGCTGGCGGACCCCCTGGCCGTCGCTGCTCTGGCCCAGGTAGACCGTCTGGAGGAGGTCCCCGAAGTTCAGGTCCCAGAAGGACACACAGCCCTGGCCCCCTGTCACCAGGAGAGACTCAGAGATCACCCCCAGACTGGCACCGCAGCCCACCTCCTGGGGGAGGGGGGAAAGAAAGACAGGTTAGGTTTAAAGAAGGAAGGAAAAATTGGGATAGAAGCAGGCGAAGAGGCAAACTATCGTTGAATAACAGGAAACTAGTTTACCTGATTTCTCCCAAATTAGCCACACAGAGACGCACCTGCTGTATGGAGTAGAGCGTGATGCCCATGCTGCGGTCCCAGATGCAGATGAGGTCGTCGAGGCCGCTGCTGATCACGCACGATGTGGTGCACACCAGTGAGGTCACGTCGCCGCGGTGACCGTACACGTGGCTCACCCGGCTGCCCGTCAGCACATCCCACAGACAGATTGCTCCGTCCTGCCCCCCACTGGCCAGAACCATGGTCTGCAACACGACAATGACATACTTCACATGGGTCATATTCATTAAGTACAAACAGAAAAAAGTGTACTGCTATGAGGAGGGACTGCCTGGACTTGTTCATAAGAAATCCTAATTTTCCGTTGCAAGATGTTTTGCTACGATATGCCCTAGTAAGGGGGGCTTACACTTGAATGGATTTTGATCGGAAAGGAGTACCGCGTTTACACAGGCAGACTTTTAACCAATGAGACCAGCTCTGAAAAAGATCTGATTTGAAAAGATTTGATGTGATTGGTCAAAAGACCAATTAGTGTAAAAAATATCAGAATTGGGCTGCCTGTGCCTTAGTGACTCTCCTGCACAGCCAGCAAGACTGGTACAGAAGGTATGGAGAAGGTGGAATTTTAGGAGCAAGGTGAGCCCATTGCATAACTATCCTTCTGGGGGAAATTCTTAAAGGGAGCAGACTTTGGTTGGAATGCAGCCAGACAACAGTTTAGCCATTGGAACACAGCTTTGGGGATACAGACTGTACCATCGGACCGCTCCGATGGGGGGATACAGACTGTACCATCAGACTGCCCCGATGGGGGGGGGTACAGACTGTACCATTGACTAACCTGGTCTATGTAGATGGCAGTGATTCCACCAGAGTGGCCCTGGAGCGTGAAGAGACAGCATGAGTCCTCCAGACGATACACCTGACACACAGGGACAAACAGCAGGGTTTTAGTGTGTGAGTGTTGATTTTATACTGCATTATCATGCAAACGGTTGGTGAACGATATACACGTGTGTGTGTGTGTGTATGCGTTTCTGTACATCTGTCAGCGTGTTTCTGTGAGCGTGTCCTCCCTCACCCTGACAGTGTGGTCCTGGCTGCCCGTGACCACTCTGCCGGCAGCGGCTCGCAGCACCGTGATGGGTTTCTGGTGGGCACACTGCACCGAGCGCGTCAGCTGGCATGAGATCACTTCCTCACTGCTGTAGCAGGGCGAGGGCGGCATGTTACTACGCCCGGGGGGACCTGGCACCACACACACAACATAGATAACACACTCATCACAGACCTTTAGAGTTAAAACGCTCAGAAAGTCAGGACGTCAAAGGTCAAGAGTAAACATGTCTGGAGACACTTTACTTGATAATTAGTTAACTACACTATTTATAGCTACTGTTATAGCTACGGGCAATAACATGTGACTCCAGTTGTTAACATTTTACCGATTGTGACACAATCGACTTTCCAAGCATATTAGACATACACTGAGTGTACAAAACATTATGAAAACCTTCCGAATATTGAGTTGAACAGCCTCAACTCGTCGGGGCATGGACTCTACAAGGTGTCGAAAGTGTTCCACAGGGATGCTGGCCCATGTTGACTCCAATGCTTCCCACAGTTGTGTCAAGTTGGCTGGATGTCCGTTGGGTGGTGAACCATTCTTGATACACACGGGAAACTGTTGAGCGTGAAAAACCCAGCAGCGTTGCAGTTCTTGACCGCCTGGCACCTACTACCATACCCCGTTCAAAGGCACTTAAATCTTTTGTCTTGCACTTTCACCCTCAATGATACACAATCCATGTCTCAAGGCTTAAAAAACATGATTTAACCTGTTTCCTCTCCTTCATCTACACCGATTGAAGTGGATTTAACAAGTGACATCAATAAGGGATCATAGCTTTCACCTGGTCAGTATATATCAAGGAAAAAGCAGGTTCCTAATGTTTTGTGCACTCTGTGTATATTGACATCATTGGGTCGTTTGACAGTGTGTGTGAAGCTCACCTCTGTACTGCAGTAAGCCCAGAGGCTTGTTGATGTCGACAGTGAAGAAGTCTAGAGAGCCATCGAGTCTGGCCGCCACGATCCTGTTGTTGAGGAAGGCCAGGGCCGTGATCCCCGAGACGCCGTCTTCATTACTGCAGCGTAACGAGCCCTCCACTGCATCCCACAGCTAACCACATAACACATTAGTACACTTACCCTGGCCTTTTCTCACTTTCCCTTTGCCAATTTCTCCTACTGACACTCTCCTCTTGCAAATATTGTTTCCCGCTTGCTCATTATGACTACCTCCTCTCTTTCCATCTCACCCACTCCCACTGCACCCATCCAGTCGTTTCTTTCTGTTCTACAAGGGAGCATCATAAAGTGTCTAGTGACGGTGTAGGGGGGTTGATTTGGGATTGGGTCTCACCTCTAGTTTGCCGTTGCTCCTTCCAGCAGCGATGAGGTTCCCCCGGAGCTCCATGGCCCACACAGCGCTTTCCCAGTCCGGGGTTTCCTGGCCCTGTGGAGCAGGGGGCTGGATGTACCCCAGGCTGCGTCTCCTCTGGGGAGGGGGTCCCGACAGGGGTGAGGGGTAGGAGGCAGTGAGGCCCGGCGAGGGAGGCTCGTGCTCCAGGTAGGCCTTCTCCACCAGCCCCCCGAAGTCAAAGCCATCCCTTGGTGGGGTGAGGAGGAGGTGGGAGGGGGCCTGGGAGTCGAAGTTGGTGTCGATGAGGGGGGTGAGGTCGGGTTGGTTCTCAAAGAGGGCAGGACGTGGGGTGGTCCGCCGCCTGAGGGGGTAGCCCTCGTCCTCGTCGAAAAACCCGCCCCCTGGTTCTGTCCCGCCCCCCAGATTCTCAGGTTCGGCCACACCCACAGCGTCCCAACCATCCCGCTGCTCCCAGCAGCCACTGCTGCTACTCCGCCGCAGCCTGACAGAGAGACCGTTTAGTGTTCAGACCAGGAGGCTGGATATGCATATAGGAGAACAGGAGGGAAGACTATGTAGAAAGAAATAAAAGGACATGGGAATGGGACGAAGGGAGAACAAATAAAAACTATGCTGAAAGAAAACAACATCTAATGACTTGTACTTACATATGTAAAATGAATATTGTACATTTATTTTTAAAATAATACAAGTTGTACTCCAAAGAGGTGGGTGGTGCCAGGCCAAAAAATATAACACATTATGCATGAACACAAGCATGAACTGTCCATAGGTGTGTGTATGTACGTGTGTGTATGTCATCCTGTATCGGCCAAGGTGACCTTGTGGATATGGTATGTGGACACGCTGTGTGTGTGTCTTACCCATGTTTAGGAATGACGGTGAGGCAGTCTCCAGTCTGAGTGTCCCACACACGGATCTGTCCTGCCAGACAACAACTGGCCAACAGCATGCCGTCACTCGCCAGACACTCTATATCCTGGGGTGTGTGTGTGTGTGTGTGTGTGTGTGTGTGTGTGAGTGAGTGAGTGTGAGAGAGAGAGAGTGTGAGTGAGAGAGAGAGAGAACGCAGAGGAGAGATACTTGTAAATATTCATGCAAATGAACAATGGTATTTGTGTCAGCGTGTGTGTGTGTGTGTGTGTGTGTGTGCGCGCCCAGTCTCTCACCATGCTGTGTCCACACAGCAGCAGGGGGGAGATCTCGCTGATGGGTGGCGAGTAGCCGTAGTCGTCGCAGGGCAGGTCACCGCGACGACGGCGTCCGTGGGCCACGCCGTTCTGGCCGTAGTTGCGGGAACAGAGGACCCGGTAGAGACAGAAGAGCAGCAGCACCAGCAGAACCCCTGCCGCCAGGCCCAGAGCTGCTACCCTAAAGAGAGACAGAGACAGACAGGGTTAATAACCTGTTTGCTGCCTTCTCCATACGTGCCAATAAAGCTGGTTTGGATTGCACTGACAGAGAGGGCAGGTTAAGCGTGTGAAGAGACAGCACGTTAGAGACAGAGAGTACCAATGACGGGGAGACCAAGCCATCATGTAGCACAGAGCAGCTTACAATACAAGGACTTGAACATTGAGAACGGTGTGAACTTGACACAATGACGTACCAACATAAATCCTCAGCTCGTCAGAATGACATTCCATAACATGACCGGACTGTTCATTGTCCCCCCGTGAGGAAAGCCTGGAAAGCAGATGTAATGGGTCCAGTGTGTCCCTCTAGTGGAGACAGGGGTAAAGGCAGAAGCCTAAACAGCACCTGTAGTGTAGAATGAGTCACTGTCATGACAACAGGGCCTGACGCACTGGTGTGACCAGCTCGACATGCAATACCAGTTCTGAAACCACGGCAGAGTATGATTGGTCCAGCACACGTACTCTCCCACACATGTTCATGCATGGAGTCAGCGTGTACACACTGACTTTATTGTCCCCTTAGGGAAACGTTGTGCCCATGTGGTGTGCACACTGACTTTATTGTCCCCTTAGGGAAACGTTGTACCCATGTGGTGTGCACACTGACTTTATTGTCCCCTTAGGGAAACGTTGTGCCCATGTGGTGTACACACTGACTTTATTGTCCCCTTAGGGAAACGTTGTACCCATGTGGTGTGCACACTGACTTTATTGTCCCCTTAGGGAAACGTTGTGCCCATGTGGTGTGCACACTGACTTTATTGTCCCCTTAGGGAAACGTTGTACCCATGTGGTGTGCACACTGACTTTATTGTCCCCTTAGGGAAACGTTGTGCCCATGTGGTGTACACACTGACTTTATTGTCCCCTTAGGGAAACGTTGTACCCATGTGGTGTGCACACTGACTTTATTGTCCCCTTAGGGAAACGTTGTGCCCATGTGGTGTGCACACTGACTTTATTGTCCCCTTAGGGAAACGTTGTGCCCATGTGGTGTGCACACTGACTTTATTGTCCCCTTAGGAAAACGTTGTGCCCATGTGGTGTGCACACTGACTTTATTGTCCCCTTAGGGAAACGTTGTGCCCATGTGGTGTACACACTGACTTTATTGTCCCCTTAGGGAAACGTTGTGCCCATGTGGTGTGCACACTGACTTTATTGTCCCCTTAGGGAATGGTTGTACCCATGTGGTGTGCACACTGACTTTATTGTCCCCTTAGGGAAACGTTGTGCCCATGTGGTGTGCACACTGACTTTATTGTCCCCTTAGGGAATGGTTGTACCCATGTGGTGTGCACACTGACTTTATTGTCCCCTTAGGGAAACGTTGTGCCCATGTGGTGTGCACACTGACTTTATTGTCCCCTTAGGGAAACGTTGTGCCCATGTGGTGTACACACTGACTTTATTGTCCCCTTAGGGAAACGTTGTGCCCATGTGGTGTACACACTGACTTTATTGTCCCCTTAGGGAAACGTTGTGCCCATGTGGTGTACACACTGACTTTATTGTCCCCTTAGGGAAACGTTGTGCCCATGTGGTGTGCACACTGACTTTATTGTCCCCTTAGGGAATGGTTGTACCCATGTGGTGTGCACACTGACTTTATTGTCCCCTTAGGGAAACGTTGTGCCCATGTGGTGTGCACACTGACTTTATTGTCCCCTTAGGGAAACGTTGTGCCCATGTGGTGTGCACACTGACTTTATTGTCCCCTTAGGGAAACGTTGTGCCCATGTGGTGTGCACACTGACTTTATTGTCCCCTTAAGGAAACGTTGTGCCCATGTGGTGTGCACACTGACTTTATTGTCCCCTTAGGGAAACGTTGTGCCCATGTGGTGTGCACACTGACTTTATTGTCCCCTTAGGGAATGGTTGTACCCATGTGGTGTACACACTGGCTGCACATGTTCAAGCCAATTAGACCACTTCAGTGGAAGTATGCAAATGTGGACCGCCAGGGACAAAATGGCTGTTTTTCCTCACCTTAAGGTTGCACTTCCATTCACACGACAACAGAAAGCTGCCTTTCCATTCACACGACAACAGAAAGCAGCCTTTCCATTCACACGACAACAGAAAGCAGCCTTTCCATTCACACGACAACAGAAAGCAGCCTTTCCATTCACACGACAACAGAAAGCAGCCTTTCCATTCACACGACAACAGAAAGCAGCCTTTCCATTCACACGACAACAGAAAGCAGCCTTTCCAGTCACACGACAACAGAATGCAGCCTTTCCATTCACACGACAACAGAAAGCAGCCTTTCCAGTCACACGACAACAGAAAGCAGCCTTTCCATTCACACGACAACAGAAAGCAGCCTTTCCATTCACACGACAACAGAAAGCAGCCTTTCCATTCACACGACAACAGAAAGCAGCCTTTCCATTCACACGACAACAGAAAGCAGCCTTTCCATTCACACGACAACAGAAAGCAGCCTTTCCATTCACACGACAACAGAAAGCAGCCTTTCCATTCACACGACAACAGAAAGCAGCCTTTTTCCATTCACACGACAACAGAAATCAGCCTTTCCAGTCACACAACAACAGAAAGCAGCCTTTCCATTCACACGACAACAGAAAGCAGCCTTTTTCCATTCACACGACAACAGAAAGCAGCCTTTCCATTCACACGACAACAGAAAGCAGCCTTTCCATTCACACGACAACAGAAAGCAGCCTTTTTCCATTCACACGACAACAGAAAGCAGCCTTTCCATTCACACGACAACAGAAAGCAGCCTTTTTCCATTCACACGACAACAGAAAGCAGCCTTTCCATTCACACGACAACAGAAAGCATCCTTTCCAGTCACACGACAACAGAATGCAGCCTTTCCATTCACACGACAACAGAAAGCAGCCTTTCCAGTCACACAACAACAGAAAGCAGCCTTTCCAGTCACACGACAACCGTAAGCAGCCTTTCCATTCACACGACAACAGAAAGCAGCCTTTCCAGTCACACGACAACAGAAAGCAGCCTTTCCAGTCACACGACAACAGAAAGCAGCCTTTCCAGTCACACGACAACAGAAAGCAGCCTTTTTCCATTCACACGACAACAGAAAGCAGCCTTTTTCCATTCACACGACAACAGAAAGCAGCCTTTCCAGTCACACGACAACAGAAAGCAGCCTTTCCATTCACACGACAACAGAAAGCAGCCTTTTTCCATTCACACGACAACAGAAAGCAGCCTTTTTCCATTCACACGACAACAGAAAGCAGCCTTTCCATTCACACGACAACAGAAAGCAGCCTTTCCATTCACACGACAACAGAAAGCAGCCTTTCCATTCACACGACAACAGAAAGCAGCCTTTCCATTCACACGACAACAGAAAGCAGCCTTTCCAGTCACACGACAACAGAAAGCAGCCTTTCCAGTCACACGACAACAGAAAGCAGCCTTTTTCCATTCACACGACAACAGAAAGCAGCCTTTCCAGTCACACGACAACAGAAAGCAGCCTTTTTCCATTCACACGACAACAGAAAGCAGCCTTTCCAGTCACACGACAACAGAAAGCAGCCTTTCCATTCACACGACAACAGAAAGCAGCCTTTCCATTCACACGACAACAGAAAGCAGCCTTTCCATTCACACGACAACAGAAAGCAGCCTTTCCATTCACACGACAACAGAAAGCAGCCTTTCCATTCACACGACAACAGAAAGCAGCCTTTTTCCATTCACACGACAACAGAAAGCAGCCTTTCCAGTCACACGACAACAGAAAGCAGCCTTTCCAGTCACACGACAACAGAAAGCAGCCTTTCCAGTCACACAACAACAGAAATCAGCCTTTCCAGTCACACGACAACAGAAAGCAGCCTTTCCAGTCACACGACAACAGAAAGCAGCCTTTTTCCATTCACACGACAACAGAAAGCAGCCTTTCCATTCACACGACAACAGAAAGCAGCCTTTCCATTCACACGACAACAGAAAGCAGCCTTTTTCCATTCACACGACAACAGAAATCAGCCTTTCCAGTCACACGACAACAGAAAGCAGCCTTTCCATTCACACGACAACAGAAAGCAGCCTTTTTCCATTCACACGACAACAGAAAGCAGCCTTTCCATTCACACGACAACAGAAAGCAGCCTTTTTCCAGTCACACGACAACAGAAAGCAGCCTTTCCATTCACACGACAACAGAAAGCAGCCTTTTTCCAGTCACACGACAACAGAAAGCAGCCTTTCCAGTCACACAACAACAGAAAGCAGCCTTTCCAGTCACACAACAACCGTAAGCAGCCTTTCCATTCACACGACAACAGAAAGCAGCCTTTCCAGTCACACGACAACAGAAAGCAGCCTTTCCAGTCACACGACAACAGAAAGCAGCCTTTCCAGTCACACGACAACAGAAAGCAGCCTTTCCAGTCACACGACAACAGAAAGCAGCCTTTCCAGTCACACGACAACAGAAAGCAGCCTTTCCAGTCACACGACAACAGAAAGCAGCCTTTCCAGTCACACGACAACAGAAAGCAGCCTTTCCAGTCACACGACAACCGAAAGCAGCCTTTCCAGTCACACGACAACCGAAAGCAGCCTTTCCAGTCACACGACAACAGAAAGCATCCTTTCCAGTCACACGACAACAGAAAGCATCCTTTCCAGTCACACGACAACAGAAAGCAGCCTTTCCAGTCACACGACAACAGAAAGCAGCCTTTCCATTCACACGACAACAGAAAGCAGCCTTTCCATTCACACGACAACAGAAAGCAGCCTTTCCAGTCACACGACAACAGAAAGCAGCCTTTCCAGTCACACGACAACAGAAAGCATCCTTTCCAGTCACACGACAACAGAAAGCATCCTTTCCAGTCACACGACAACAGAAAGCAGCCTTTCCATTCACACGACAACAGAAAGCAGCCTTTCCATTCACACGACAACAGAAAGCAGCCTTTCCATTCACACGACAACAGAAAGCAGCCTTTCCATTCACACGACAACAGAAAGCAGCCTTTCCATTCGAGGCTTGAAATGTTAGGAAATTATCATATTCATGTAATTCCATCACCGCCACAGGCCTAACATAATAAACGTGCCTAACATTGATTGGCAACCAGTTTATTTTTTTAATGACTATTGTTAACAGGCTGAGGGAGATTCTCTGAAAATAACACTGAGTCCACCTAAGCAAGAGTTCCAGGAAGCCGTCTTTGATTGGACAACCATAGATACGACAGATCCTACTTTATTCTGGAATAACCATCCAGGCCCCTCCTCCTTGACCTGACCCAACGATTCTAATAGATCAATCTCCATCTGTGCCTGGCCTGTGTTCCAGAGATGACCTTCACCACTGTGACCTTTATCTCAGATATGAACCGTGAACACGGATCTGGTTTCACAGATGACCATGACCTGATGAATATGATTCAAACCGGCCCACGTCCAATGAAAAACCTCCCTGGAGTTACACATCACAGTTGGATCCATTTAATATGCTATTGGTCAAGGATGTAGTATACTGCAGGAAAATCACTGGTGGTCTTTGAAAACAATATTCCCACCCTCACGTCTCAAGCAGCACAGCACCCCCCTGCATAATTCTGTTTGTTCTAATAGAAACATTGACGTTGGCCGTACTGTACTGCCTTACTTTGAGAAACCTTTGCCCCCTACGAGGGAGAACACAGTTGAGAGACCGTTTCACTCAGTCCAAAAACCACACCAACCATCACCCACTCCACCATGACATCATCAACCCACGGACATCTTACGAGTAACCTGACAGCCAATCAGATGAGCCGGTAGACAGGGCCAAAGTCTGAGTCAGTGAGGGAGTTAATTTTGCATGGCCTTGTGCCCCGGGTGGGTGGGGGCACCGATGCAAAACCAACCTCGCCCAAAAGCCAATCAACTCAACTATAGAGATAAGAGGGAAAAAAAACATTTTCTTTCTTCCTACCTTTTTTGAGATAACCATCAGACCAGGCCTTGTTTGCAAGGTTAGAAAGAGAGGAAGAAGAGAGAGGTGTGGGACTAGCGTTGCAAATCCTGGTTGGCTGCTTCTGGATTTCCTGCTTATTCCTTCCTGATTCTGGGAATCCTCCAACCAGGATTTGGGGAAAACCAGGGAATTTATTGAAAGTTTCCAGAATTTTGCAACCCTACTTGGGACAAATGTAGGCCTATACTGTATGAGATGTGGGTTTGGACTGTGTGGATTATCACTGTATCTCTTGGCCTTGAAGCCATAATCGTTTACTATAACATTGATCTTTCGCCTGCATGGACTTTGAAGTGGTGTGCACGTGTGTGTGTGTGTGTGTGTGTGTGTGTGTGTGTGTGTGTGTGTGTGTGTGTGTGTGTGTGTGTGTGTGTGTGTATTTGTATTTGAAAAACATGAAATGCATGGATGGTGGTAGGGGGAATATTGGTCAATCTGTAGTTTGAAGGAGTTGGATATAGAGGTTGGTGTGTGTGTGTGTGTGTGTGTGTGTGTGTGTGTGTGTGTGTCGGTACTGACTTGTAGAGCGTGAGGTCTGCGGGCAGGTCATTAGTTTTGAGGCTGGGTGGCGGGGGGTGGCGTGTGTCCTGGGGGTGACGTGTCTCGATGGCCTCCCGGGGGCTCAGGTGGAGCGTGATGGGGATGACAGGCAGGATGCTGATGTATCTGTGGGACAAAAAGGTAACAAAATTACATTTCCTAACATTAAACAATGAATTCGACCTAACCCAAAAGCATGGTAAGTAGGGTCATCAGTGACACACACACACTATGCACATAAGCTCACACACATCCAATAAACACACACATGCAATAAACACACACACCCAGTAACTCATTCCAACTCCCCTGACCTACCTCTTGGCCAGAGTAATATTATAGTAGCTGAAGAGCGAGGGCCAGTGTCTGAAAGACAGCCTCCTCCAGCCCTCCTCATCCTCCGCCCCCCAGCTAATCTGGGGCACCAGGGGTACTCCTTCCCCGGGGGCCCCGTGGTGGCCCTGGGACTGGTTCTCTGGAAGCGGGGTGGGTTCAGCGGGGGCGGGGAGGACACTGAGGGTGTCGGCGGGGTCCCCTCCTGGTCCAGGGAAGACCGGGGCTACTCCCAGGTGGGGGGGCAGACCCCCAGCCCCGCCCTCCCCCAGGGGGCTCTGTTCAGACACCTGGGCTGCCAGGTAGGTACGGAGGCCAGCGGGGTCCGTGTAGGCCAGGATGCCAATCCAGATCACTGTACCCACCTAAAACAATACAGGGATAGAGGGACATTTCAATGCATACAGAGAACTACTTCAAGGAAGTACTGGAAATGTTCAGACAGTCATACAGAGACAAATACTGACAGGCGAGACAGACCGTAACACACGCAGACACGACGGCCCAACAGACTGACTTTCTGTGAAAAGGCCATGAGACAGTCACCCTCAAGGCTTTTTCACACTGCATGTTCTTATCCCAGTGCTAACCCACCCTCCTTTCACACGAGCATTTGTTAACACTGGACTAAGAGAAACTAGGGTCGCAAAATTCCATAAAATCCAGTTGGAAGATTCCCGGAATCAGACGGGAATAAGCAGGAAATCAGGAGTCTTCCAATCCTAATTTCCGAAAAGCCTGTGCATCTTCCAAAAGAATGGTGCAACCCTAACTTAAACGATCTTTTCAGGAAGTGCCTCCAGCCAGTCTCACCATGATGAAGCGCTGGGCCAGACGCGTGCGGGCCAGGAAGTAGACCACACGGAGCCTCTTGGGCAGGCGCAGGTTCCTGAAGGCGGGCGTCTGCAGGGTGATGGTGTGGGGCGAGGGCCGTGGGGGAGGAGGCGCCTCCCGAGGGCGCAGGGGGCCCGGTTTGGGAAGGGGCATCCCCGCCTCGGCCGGAAGACGGCGGTTCAGATCGGCCAACTGTGTGTGAGAGGACAGTTTTAGGGAGCGTGGGCATGTGGGAGTGTGCAACACGTATGAGAGAACAAGTGTGTGAGTACATGTGTATGAATTAGTGTTAGAGTATGCATGTGTATATGACTGTAACAGGGGAACAAGGTGGATAAAGACTATATTTTAAAGAGCACTGTAGACTGAGGAAATGACTCATGTCTCAAGAGACCTCACCTTCACATGGCAAATGTGTGTGTGTGTGTCTATGACCTCACGTCCATGCTGTAAATTACTAAGGAAAGCACTGTTGACAGTGTGTGTGTGTGTGTGTGTGTGTGTGTGTGTGTGTGTGTGTGTGTGTGTTCACCTCCATGCGTCGGATGTCAATGGAAAGAACTGTGGTGAAGAAAAACATCTGAAGGAAGAAGTCAGACACCAGCCCCACCACAGCAAACAGACAGAACTCCTGGAAACACAGAAATAAACAGCAGGCCACTCAAAACATACACAGTAGAAGTGGGTGTGTGCATGTTGTGTGGCAGTATGCTCTACTCTGTCTATGTGAATGAAAGAGTGCGTCGACCTGTGTTCATACGCCAGTGTGTGATAGATGTGTGTGTGTGTGTGTGTGTGTGTGTGTGTGTGTGTGTGTGTGTGTGTGTGTGTGTGTGTGTTACCTGGATAGCAGGCACCAGGGTGAAATATCCTATGAGGATGATGCACAGCTCTGTGGCCATGTTCTTCATGATAGACCAGCTCTCATTACTAAGGCCTGGAGAGAGACAACACAATAACACATTAACAAATGCTTGGATTTCACACACACGTTTTGTTCTTCTATCCTCTTGGGGACCTAATTATTTTCCCTAACATGTAACCCTAGCCCCTTACCCCAATTGTTAGTTATTATCATATATATATATATATATATATAAACACACACTGATTTTGTCATATCCAACTGGTAGTTACAGTCTCCGTCACTGCAACTCCATACGGTCTCGGGAGAGGCGAAGGTCGAGAGCCATGCGTCCTCCGAAACACAACCCTGCCAATCCGCACTGCTTCTTGACACACTGCTCGCTTAAACCAGAAGCCAGCCGCATCAATATATCGGAGAAAACCGAAGTCAGCGTGCATGCGGCCAGTCCACAACAAGGAGTCGCTAGAGCACAATGGGACAAGGACATCCCGGACGGCCAAACCCTCCCCTAACCCGGACGACGCTGGGCAAATTGTGTGCCGCCTCAGGTGTCTCCCGGTTGCAGCTGGCTGCAAAACAGCCCGGGATCGAACCCTGGTCTGCAACGACGCCTCAATCACGATGTCGTGCCTTAAACCGCTGCACCACTCAGGAGGCACCCTTACCCTAATTCTAACCTTAGAACACCCTTTGTCCTCATGGGGCCATGGGAAAGAGAATTTTCCTTGTTTTACTAATCCTTGTGGGGACTTATGGGGATAGAAGAACCAACCCACACACACTCTTACCCTGAGCAATGCGTAGTTTGACCTCCAGGTCAACAGGGGTGGACACCACAGACTTGGTGAGAACCAGGACGTTCTCCAGCCCTATCACCACCACCAGATAGGGGAAGATCTCACTGACAGAGAGAGAGACAACATGATTACAAGTCTGTTGTGAATAATACTTCATCATCTCATTTGAGTAACCAGTGCTCTCAGAGTACTTATTTGTGGATCAGGTGATTGATGCAATTTTGGATGTTAGAGAGAGGTCAGGTTTTTCAATTTGATTGATTTGATTGTTGTCATTATGTTTGTCGTACAAATTTTAAAAAACAGGTTAAAAATAGGAAATGGGACATTTAGTAGACAAGAGTACAGATGAAGAAAGAGAGAAGGGACGATTGAAGACAGACAAGGTTTGACGGACAATAAACCAGAGATATGCTATCATGACACGTGAAGATAAGGGTTGGAGGTCAGTACGGAACAAAACTTCACCACAGAAGATAAAGACTAAACACACGTGTCATGTGGCCATTGTGTCAATATGCACAACAGTGGGTATGTAGGTCTATGTGCGTGTGGACCCTGGAATCTTGATCAATGAGATTTGGATGGTGTGAGATGGTCATGCCATCCTCTACATTCCAATAAGCTGGGTGTGATTGGCCAGGTACGCCACATCAATATCTATCCCCGCCCTCTTAAGAATCCCTCCTCCCCTTTAAGTCCACATCTGTTGCCCTTGGTAACACAGTCCCCTGTCACTCACTGTACATTAACATCTGTAGTCCCACAGTAATCCATACAGCTCAATGAGCAGGAGATGGTCAGGGGATTTTAGGGTGAGAGTGTGTGTGTGTGTGTGTGTTTCTTACCCTCCATTGAGTGTGGGCGTCAGGCCGAACAGGGTGCAGAGCCCCACAGACATAAGCAGAGAGCTGAGCACTGTTACCACGGCAGCCAGCGCCAAGCCCCATTTTGACTTCACCATGTCAATCTTACCTGGAGAGAGGAAGAAGTAGAGTTAACATAGACAGAGTTTACACACACTGAGAGGAAATAGTTAACATAGACAGAGTCTACACACACCGAGAGGAAAGAGTTAACATAGAGTTTACACACACCGAGAGGAAAGAGTTAACATAGACAGAGGCTACACACACTGAGAGGAAAGAGTTAACATAGAGTTTACACACACTGGAAAGAAAGACATAGACAGAGTTTACACACACTGAGAGGAAAGAGTAGAGTTTAACACTGAGAGGAAGTAGTTAACATAGACAGAGTCTACACACACCGAGAGGAAAGAGTTAACATAGACAGAGGCTACACACACTGAGAGGAAAGAGTTAACATAGAGTTTACACACACTGGAAAGAATAATGTCTCTGAGCATGAGAATTTATGCAGCTCTTAGTTGAAATGTGGTTTGTGTACAGTAGACTGCACGTGTGTGTGTGTGTGTGTGTGTGTGTGTGTGTGTGTGTGTGTGTGTGTGTGTGTGTGTGTGTGTGTGTGTGTGTGTGTGTCAGCATATTGTTGGTGAGTCTTATGGTAGATTCGTATGGTGGACTACAGTGTTCCTGTATAGGGGATTATCCCTGGACTAGACAGGAACAGCCTTGGCTAGGACTCGGTCAAACACACACACTAATCTGGGTCTTGGCTCTGTGGGCTTAACCGGGCACAATATTCCAGAGAAAACGAAGGGCCCCCAAAGCAAGAAAGTCGACTTCAGCATTTCATTTGAAACCAATTTCCCCCCACCGGCCTTAGTTATGGGACACATTACTTCAAGGAAGGAGGGATGGAAAGAAGGATGCATCTTTAACTAATTGAAACTAAGCCAACTCTTTCAGATCAGTGCAGATGAAGTGAACCTCTAGACTATTGAGATGCCCCCGTAGCACCCAGACTCCAGTCAGAGACTTACGTGTGGAGAAGTAGATGTAGGCAAACAGTATGATGTAGGTGGTGACCAGAGGGATGAGCTCGGCCATGCCTATCTCCTCCTTGAAGTGCACATGCACCATGTGGTCCTCGCGTAGGCTGCAGTTCACCGAGGGGTGTAGCTGGCGGAGACGCGCCCGCAGGCTAGACAGGAACCTGGCGTCGTAGCTGCCCAGGACCATGGTGATGGTGTAGGTGACCACCCTCTTCCTGCTGTACAGACTCACCCCTGTGTGTTTCACCGGGACGCCAAACAGCAGGTCTAACACACACACACACACACACACACACACACTCCGCATTACCAGTCTGCCTGACACTAGTTGGGGCCAGTGTATGTGAGCAGTGAGGAGCGTGCCCAATTTGACTGGAGCACGGCGTGAGATTCCCAAAAGGCTGGAGCGTCGGCCATCTTGCCCGCTCTAATTTCGCTCCAAAAAAGTAGTGTTCACTTCAGGAGCTCAGGGCATGTCCAGCCCAGCATGCAGTTGTAGTCTCCTTGTGTGTTGCTATATGCCCATGCTTTAGCTATAGCTATGGAGTTCACTAAATATTTTTATAAAGAAAATGATAAAACACACAGGTGCAAAATCAAGGTGACTGACAAAGATGAGGACCAAAAGCAAGAGAGAGAGAGTGTGGTGATGTAGTCTACAACTACAGAATCATTGTGGAATCTGACACGTTAACTGAAAGCATGATAGTATACTTACTACATGCACATGCTGAAAGAAAGGAACAAGGTTTGTAGATAACTAAAGTGTGTCATTGTAGCAAAGTATTTATAAACAAAAAAAATCTGATCTCTTAAAAGAGATCTATAAAATAGTCCATAAATATTTTGGCCCAATAGGCCTGGTAATGTTACATCCCCACTTTCAAGGAACTTTCCGTTTTGCTTGGTTTATTTTGCCTAAAAACCTTTAGGCCTACCGATAGAACATTTTTAAAACATCTCAGCTCAGGCTGGCAAGAGTGGCCAAAAGGGTGTTTAACATCCCCAGTTGCTCTGCAAGCGTGGAGAGGGAATTCTCTGCTGCTGACCTCTCCAGGCACCATCACACGAAGACACAGACGGGCGTGTATTCAAAACATTTATTAAAAGGCACTGTAGACAGAGAAATAAGGCATTTTTTTCATTTAATTTGTTTTGAATTATAAGTAAGTCACAGCCTAAATGTACAATTAACAGACTATAATGATTTAATACAACTAAATGTTATTTAAATGCTGAGCGCTTTATGTCCCTACCAGCCTGGTGTCGCATTCACAAATGCTTCACAATGTATTTCTTTATAAGCTATAGCCTTGAAATAATTGAAATAATAGCCTAAATAATTCATTTTTATTCATTCTTAGGCTCCCTGTCTGGCTCCTGACCTATTTAGAGTGTTTATATGCTGTTTAATATGACATGTAGCCTATTTTAAATGATGTTCGCTTCTTGTATTCACCTTTACATGTTTATTCAAATACCTTTCATTCAAATCCATATGGTTTGGTTTCAATACTTTAAAAAACCATTTGTACACCATAGTGCCCTCAAAGCTCATCACTAAGCTAAGGACCCTGGGACTAAACACCTCCCTCTGCAACTGGATCCTGGACTTCCTGATGGGCCGCCCCCAGGTGGTAAGGGTAGGTAACAACACATCCGCCACGCTGATTCTCACCATGGGGGCCCCTCAGGGATGCGTGCTCAGTCCCCACCTGTACTCCCTGTTCACCCATGACTACATGGCCAAGCACGACTCCAACACCACCATTAAGTTTGCCGACGACAACGATGAGACAGCCTATAGGGAGGAGGTCAGAGACCTGGCAGTGTGGTGCCAGGATAACAACCTCTCCCTCAACGTGATCAAGACAAAGATGATTGTGGACTACAGGAAAAGGAGGGCCGAGCACGTCCTCATTCTCATCGATCGGGCTCTCGTGGAGCAGGTTGAGAGATTCAAGTTCCTTAGTGTCCACATCACCAATGACTATCATTATCCAAACACACCAAGACGGTCGTAAAGAGGGCACGACAAAGCCTGAAAAGATTTGGCATGGGTCCTCAGATCCTCAAAAAGTTCTACAGCCAACGAGAGCACCCTGACTAGTTGCATCACTGCCTGGTATGGCAACTACTCGGCCTCCGACCGCAAGGCACTACAGAGGGTAGTGGATACGGCCAAGTACATCACTGGGGCCAAGCCTCCTGCCATCCAGGACCTCTATACCAGGCGGTGTCAGAGGAAGGCCCTAAAAATTGCCAAAGACTCCAGTCACCTTAGTCATAGACTGTTCTCTCAGCTACTGCACCGCAAACGGTACCAGAATGCCAAGTCTAGGTCCAAAAGGCTTCTTAACAGCTGCTACCCCCAAGTCAAAAGGCTATCCGGACTATTTGCATGGAACCCCCCCACCCCCACCCCCACGCTGTTGTTACTCTCTGTTTATTATCTATGCATAGTTACTTTACCTCTACCTACATGTAGATATTACCCTAATTACCTCGACTAACCTGTGCCCCCGCACATTGACTCTGTACTGGTACCCCCTGTATATAGGCCGTCAATGTAAATAAGAATTTGTTCTTAATTAACTGACTTGCCTAGTTAAATAAAGGTTAAATATATAGCCTCGCTACTGTTATTTTATTGTTGCTCTTCAATCATTTGTTATTTTTCACTAGCAAATACGTTAACACTTGTTTTTCTTAAAACTGCATTGTTGGTTAAGGGCTTGTAAGTAAGCATTTCACTGTAAGGTCTACTGTTGTATTCGGCGCATGTGACAAATACAATTTGATTTGTAGGTCCAGGTAGTCACAAAAATAGATGGGTGTTGGTTAAATTGTGATTTTAATAAATGGAGCGAATTTGGAGCGGGTTTTTAGAGGAAAGGACATCGAGCGCAAGCACCATTAGCGTTGAGCGGCTCTGCTCACACGCTCTGGTTGGGGCTCAATGAGCATTAGCTCATTCTTCCTCTGCTCTGCCCTCATTTACCTCACCCCTTCCCTCCCTTCCTCCCCTCTCTACCTCTCAGTGTGGCGGAGGTGTGCAGTCCTTTGGGTTCGTGCTGGTGGACGGTCTTCAGCAGGTCGGGGTCAGAGTCAAACAGCTCCCGCTGGTTCTGCCAGTAATTGCCGGGGGAGACCAGCAGACAACCGTGCTCCGGCAGCACTCTCTGCATACGCCGTAACCCCGGCAACAGGTCCGTCACCTGCAGGCAGAGCGCCTCCAAGCTCCTGACCCCAGAACTGCAAAGAGGTAATTCCGGTCAAGTCGAGGCGCATTTTAAGATAGAGCAAGCTAAAGGTGGGGGAGAGTGTGCGTGTGTAGTTTCCCATACCCGTCGTCGTGTACATGGTTGCGGATCTCCTCCAGCAGGCTGAATACGCGGCCCAGTGGGGAGCGGAACACGTCCACAGGGACCAGCGTACTGTCCCAGGGAGACACAGCTGCCTTCACCAGAACCGGCTGGATGTAGGCCACCGGAGGACCCCGATACTGGAGGAACAGAGCCATAGAGGGTTTTGAAAAACATGGCAGAGAAGCGAATGAGTTAGTTATTTTACAGTCCCTTTTTCAGTTGGTATTTCAAAGAATTCAATGCAAATGGTACTTGGGGGTGTTTGTAAAGATCATGATGTTACAAATGTACCATGTCAACAGTCAAGCCATGTAGGTACTGTAAGTGGGGTGATCTTTTAACCATGAGTCTTACCCAGTCAGGCCTCTCGCCGAGGTCTCCCTGGGGCTCATGGGAAGGGACGGTGTAATCTCGGACCCGTGTGGTGAATTCCACCGGCCCGGTTCCCGGCAGAGGCAGCTGCAGCAGGGGGTAACTGAGAGAGGGGGGAGAGAGCGTCGACATGGGAGAACATGGGATTGGAGAATAAGTGACAGTTAGGCCTGTAACTAATATTCAGACCCGAGTATTGTCGAAATCTTATCACAGCACTAAAATATACACCCTCTACCAAAATGATCATTGCCTTACAGTTAAATGTATGTACACTGAACAAAAACATAAAAATGCAATATGGAACAATTTCAAAGATTTTACTGAGTTTCAGTTCATATAAGGAAATCAGTCAATTGAAATAAATTCAGGCCCTAATCTATGGATTTCTCATGACTGGGAACAGTTGGTCACAGAAACCTTAAAATAAATGGTAGGGGAGTGGATCAGAAAACCAGTCAGTATCTGGTGTGACCATTATTTGCCTCATGTAGCATGACATCTTAGCATAGAGTTGATCAGGCTATTGCGAAGTTGCTGGATATTGGCGGGAACTGGTACAAGCTGCTGTACACATCGTTCCAGAGCATCCCAAACATGCTCAATGGGTGACATGTCTGGAGAGTATGCAGGCCATGGAAGAACTGGGACATTTTCAGCTTCTAGGAATTGTGTACAGATCCTTGCGACATGGGGCTGTGCATTATCATACTGAAAAATTAGGTGATTGCAGCGGATGAATGGCACGACAATGGGCCTCAGGATCTCTGTGCATTGAAATCGCCATCGATAAAATGCGATTGTGTTCATTGTCCGCAGCTTATGCCTTCCTATACCATAACCCCACTGCCACCATGTTCACAATAGCAAACCGCTCGCAAACACGACGGCATCTGCTGGTACAGTTGAAACCGGGATTCATCCGTGAAGAGCACACTTCTCCAGGATGCCAGTGGATATCTAATGTGAGCATTTGCCAACTGAAGTTGGTTGCGATGCTAAACTGCAGTCAGGTCAAGACCCTGTTGAGGATGACGAGCACGCATATGAGCTTCCCTGAGGTGGTTTCTGACAGTTTGTGCAGAAATTATTCGGTTCTGCAAACCCACAGTTTCATCAGCTGTCCGGATGGCTGGTCTCAGACGATCCCACATGTGAAGAAGCAGAATGTGGGCCAATTGCACACTCCCTCGAAACTTAATACATCTGTGGTATTGTGTTGTGTGAAAACACTGCACATTTTAGAGTGGCCTTTTATTGTCCCCAGCACAAGGTGCACTTGTGTAATGAGCATGCTGTCTAATTAGCTTCTTGATATGCCACACCTGTTAGGTGGATGGATTATCTTGGCAAAGGTGAAATGCTCACTAACGGGGATGTAAACAAATTTGTGCACAAAATTTGACAGAATTTCTGCAATCTTTTATTTTAGCCCATGAAACCAACACTTTACATGTTGCATTTATATTGTTGTTCAGTTTAATAACACATGTATGTGTATATAAGCATCCCTGAGTGTGAGAATGTCTGTAAGAGAGAAAAAAGAAGAAGCCACTGCTGGTGTGTTTTTAAAATATGAGTCTAACTAATGCCCACTCATTCCACCCTAATGCATGAGTAGGTAACTACAACCTTTTATCCCAGTTTGTCATCATCTTCACTCAAGGCCCACTTTCTAGGGCCCGTTTGCCCTGCAAACAAACTCATTTTAAATGAGAAAACACACACACACAGAGAGAAAACCAACAAGCCCATTACGTTCAAGGGCGCCTCCAAAATTCAGCCAGAGTGACAGTGCTGCATTTGTCTGTCTCTGTCAGGCCATTGGGTACACTTTACCACGACCGGAAATGATGATGACAGCCTGGCAATACTGTAGAAAAGGGATGAAGGTAGGTACACATTTGGATGATGCCAACCCTAGCCAGTTAAAATCTCTGTGCCACCTAGTTCTATAAATATCCGGACCTTGTGAGTGGAAATCTACAATTGTGTTATTTTATTACCCCACTGAGAAGGGTATAGGCCCTCTATTGCTGAGAAGTTGTAGCCCACCCTCCAAAGACGAGCAAAAGCATTTCAAACCTCTTGAATAATTAACTAAAGATTCCAACAGGTCATTGGGAAATTGATTTTCATGTGAGGACTGAACACACTGAAACATTTCTGGGTGTTCTACACACTAAACACTGACTCAGTATCCTGACATGCACCACATCAATATGTGCAGCTTGCATAGTTCCAAAGTATAGTACAATAAATATAATCTTATTGGTCACAAACATATTTAGCAGATGTTTTTGCGGGTGTAGCGAAATGCTTGTGTTTTTTTAAGTGACGTGACTGACAGTGTTGCTCAGTAAGTGCTTTAACACTCTTTCATCCTGGTTCTTTGGCAGCCTGTTAGGCCCGGGGCCACAGGATACAGATTTCTCTTTGAGGACACTACACCCTCTCTCCCACTCGCTCTCCCTCCCTCTCTAAGGTCACTGTACTGCCACAAAGGGCTTTTGTTTTGCAGCGGGAGCCCCCACCTCCTGGGAGGCAGATGGAGGGCCAGGCACACACAGATAGGCCTATTCTCCAGGGGTCACTTTCTCACAGCCCTCTGCTGTGTCTCTCTTTTTAACTCTGATCCCACCCCCTTAATTCCCTGCACTCAGTGCAGCCGTCAGCCAGCCGTGCTTTTGGCACTGCACTGCTGCCTCCACGGTTCCATGCTGTAACGTATTCGTTCCATCCTGTCCTGACTTCTCATCTGTGACAGGGTTCACCTCTAATGTGGAACTCTGAGGTGGAAAAGTGTGTGTTCTGTTCCCGAGTGCTGATTTATGTGTATGGCTACGGCCGTTTCATTTAGTTGACTGGGTTCTGCAGGGTCTGCTCCTTTTTCTCCCAGCTCTGTTGTTTACCTCTTTTTATATTTTCATCCATCCACTTCTCTTATCCTGACCTACCATCTCACCTCTGCCCATGTTGATTAAAAAATAGATACAATCCTTTCACAACTTGCCTTAAACCAACAATGAACGTGTTCAGAGAAAGCAGTACAAGAACTCACATCATCTCTTGAAGATGCCCATCCCCAGAAAGCCCATCCCCAGAAAGCCCATCCCCAGAACATCCCTCCCCATACACACATCCCTTCCTCAGACGTACCAGCAGGCGAGGATACTGGCGGAGGTGAAGAGGATGATGGGCACCGGATAGGATGCGCAAAGCAGCCCGTGGCGGAAGAACGCCGCCGAGATCTTCTCCCGCAGCCGCTCTCTCACCGTCATCCTGAGGGGCGGGGTCAGCTGCCGGCCATCGGGGGGCGCCGTGCGCGGGTGGGCGAGGACCGAGCGCCGCGGGGCATCCAGGGACCTAGGGAACCACAGAGACGAGAGGTGTGGGTTAATACAAACTCAGAGGATACCTGGGTTGGGGTTCAAATTGAATGCAGTCAATTCAGGAAGTGATTTGAATTTAAAATGAATAAATGGAAAAGCTTTGGATTAAAGCAATGATGAACATAGGTCTTTTTTTCTATTATTGAATTGTAATTCCATTTTACTTCCTCAATTTGAATTGGCCTCAACCCTGGAGGATACTCGGCACTCATCTCATAATCAGCTGCTGCTGAACGTAGCCTGTGTTCATGTTGCTTTGGACGGGTCTGCCTTATTACCAATTTATTACACAAAACACCTCAAACCCCTGTATGGCCACACACTGCAGAAACCAAAGAGAAGCCCTCTAACTCCCTGTCCCATCAGAAACACCATAGATATCGGAAAAAGTGCATTCCTGTCCCAGTACCTGTTCAGAGGGAAGCTTGGCTGCCTCTCATGCCTGTTTGGCCTTTGTCCCCCAAAAGCACCAGATTTTAAAAGGTTTCACGGAGATCCTTGGCTTAAAACAACAGAGTCCAATTCCAGGCACCACAGCCAAAGTGTGATTGACTGGCTCAGCTCTACCCCCTGAGAACTCTGGAAACATTCCTCTGGGGAATTTAGCCTACCTCTGGAGCGGCTTGATCTTCCACTATAAATACTCTATTTACAGTAAACATAGCAGGCAGCACAACACACATACCAACACAATGGGTAGAGGGTAAACCGAGGGTTGAATTTAATCAAAGACACCTCGAGTGCCTTGACTCACCCCATTTCTACTTTGCTCTACATATTGACCTGATATCTAGCCTGTAGGTCCCATTATGCCCTGTGCGTCCCATCTCCTCGGTCCTTCCCTGGTGTTGTGGTGCAGGAAAGCAAGGCCTGAGTTGGCAGGTGCTCAACATCATCTCCGTCAGTGAGTTAATCCGGGATAGGAAACGCCACGACGACGCTCGCAGGTCTACGCCCCCACCCTCTCTACCTCTTTTCCCCTAGTCTCTCCATTCTGCAGCTACACAGGTGAGGCTGACTTAACAGGTAACACTCTGTACACACATCAGGCAGGCAGTCAAGTCAGTCTTCACATGATAGTGAGTCAGTGCATACCTCAGACTATGAGGCATTTTAAGACAAAAAAAACAACTGTACCCAGCCAGCAATACCACAGAGACTTTATGATGCCAAGTCTTGAGACATGTGCCACTATGGTTTCCAGTAGCCCAGCTCAGGGAGGGGGCAGCAGTTCACCTTCAGTAGGCCTACCTGCTTAACCACTCATACAGCAAACAATACAGTTTCTGACAAAACAGAGGATGTCATTATGTTCCAAAAGCACATGTGCGAGAAAGTCAGGGACAAAAATGCCTCTCGAAACCATAAACCTCTTCTTTACATAGTAGCCTGTGTGGACTGTAGACATGTTTTTCTAGTTGCAAGTTCCCAGGAAATGAAAATAAGATGAATAGAAGTGAAATGGTGCGTACCGGTAGACTACATTTTCCAACAAATGTGCAGACACGCTTCTCTCAGAAACATGTTTGTTAGCTCATGGAGGAATTGGTAACAGAGTTACACAAGACTAGGCTTAAGATTTTATCATATGCTGCTCGGAAGAAGAGTGTGCCTGAAGTAAACCAAATAAATGCTTACCTCCTAACGATGCTTCCTAAAATCCCCAGTTTGAAGGCATCACTGGATCCTATACAATCCATTGCCATGATCCACACCTGTGTAAGGGGTCTTAAAACCCCAACGTACAAAAGCTAAGACTCCTAGCAAGTAGCACCATAAATGCAGAGATTTTAGGCTGCATTGAGAAGCAGCAAGATGGTATTTCAGCTCACTTCTCCCATATTGAACTGAGTACTTGCTCCTCAACTCTAATGCCCCATAACTGTACAGACCATTCTTGAGTCAATGTCAGCTGGGACTAATGCCTGCAGGCTTTATTGCGACATAACTCATTTACAGCCACCAATTTACAAACACACAGGGAGCAAACTGGCCCAGTCAATCAGTAACCACTATTATATAATTGAAAATGGCAAAAACCCGGTCCAAAAACTACAATGAAAACGTTGAGCGACACGTCATAAAAGCTTTAGTGATGAGACACAATTAATATTTAAATGGAAAAATCAGTGGGCCTACGTAGTGCATTGCGCAAAAAAACTAAACTCCTTAACATTCACATACTGAGTTGAATAAAATATCAGCTTAAAAAAAAACCTGTATACAATGTGAATGTGTGGATCTGTGTGTTATAAACATGCATGAAACATACAGTAGGTGAATGAATGGGAGAAGTGTGTCTGAAAATGTGAAAGTGTACAAAATGTCAATAAGTCGATATTTAACTTTTTTGTCCAGCAGGTCATTTTATAAGCAACGTTTCCTTTTTCAAAAACTCCAGAATGATATGAAGAGTGATCAGATGAATTGCAAAGTCCCTCTTTGCCATGCAAATGAACTGAATCCCCAAAAAACATTTCCACTGCATTTCAGCCCTGCCACAAAAGGACCAGCTGACATCATGTCAGTGATTCTGTCGTTAACACAGGTGTGAGTGTTGACGAGGACAAGGCTGGAGATCAGTCTGTCATGCTGATTGAGTTCGAATAACAGACTGGAAGCTTCAAAAGGAGGGTGGTGCTTGGAATCATTGTTCTTCCTCTATCAACCATGGTTACCTGCAAGGCAACACGTGCCGTCATCATTGCTTTGCACAAAAAGGGCTTCACAGGCAAGAATATTGCTGGCAATAAGATTGCACCTAAATCAAACATGTATCAGATCATCAAGAACTTAAAGGAGAGCGGTTCAATTGTTGTGAAGAAGGCTTCAGGGCGCCCAAGAAAGTCCAGCAAGTGCCAGGACCGTCTCCCAAAGTTTATTCAGCTCCGGGATCGGGGCACCACCAGTACAGAGCTTTCTCAGGAATGGCAGCAGGCAGGTGTGAGTGCATCTGCACGCACAGTGAGGCAAAGACTTTTGGAGGATGGCCTGGTGTCAAGAAGAGCAGCAAAGAAGCCACTTCTCTCCAGGAAAAACATCAGGGACAGACTGATATTCTGCAAAAGGTACAGGGATTGGACTGCTGAGGACTGGGGTAAAGTCATTTTCTCTGATGAATCCCCTTTCCGATTGTTTGGGGCATCTGGAAAAAAGCTTGTCCAGAGAAGAAGAGGTGAGCGCTACCATCAGTCCTGTGTCATGCCAACAGTGAAGCATCCTGAGACAATTCATGTGTGGGGTTGCTTCTCAGCCAAGGGAGTGGGCTCACTCACAATTTTGCCTAAGAACACAGCCATGAATAAAGAATGGTACCAACACATCCTTCGAGAGCAACTTCTCCCAACCATGCAGGAACAGTTTGGTTACGAAAAACACCTTTTCCAGCATGATGGACCACCTTGCCATAAGGCAAAAGTGATAACTAAGTGGCTTGGGGAACAAAACATGAATATTTGGGTCCATGGCCAGGAAACTCCCCAGACCTTAATCCCATTGAGAACTTGTGGTCAATCCAAGAGGCGGGTGGACAAACAAAACCCCACAAATTCTGACAAACTCCACACATTGATTATGCAAGAATGGGCTGCCATCCGTCAGGATGTGGCCCAGAAGTTAATTGGCAGTATGCCAGGGCGGATTGCAGAGGTATTGAAAAAGAAGGGTCAACATTGCAAATATTGACTCTTTGCATCAACTTCATGTAATTGTCAATAAAAGCCTTGTGAAATGCTTGTAATTATACTTCAGTATTCCATAGTAATATCTGACAAAAATATCTAAAGACACCGAAGCAGCAAACTTTGTGAAAATTAATATTTGTGTCATTCTCAAAACTTTTGGCCACGACTGTAAATAAAAGCCCTAACAGCAAAGCACCCCTACACCATCACACCTCCATGCTTCACAGTTGGAACCAGACATGTGGAGATCATCCATTCACCTACTCTGTATCTCACAAAGACACAGCGGTTGGAACCAAACATCTCAAATTTGGACTCATCAGACCAAAGGACAGATTTCCACCGGTATAATGTCCATTGCTCGTGCAAGTCTCTTATTCTTATTATTAGTGTCCTTTAGTAGTGGTTTCTTTGCAGTAATTCGACCATGAAGGCCTGATTCACGCAGTCTCCTCTGAACAGTTGATGTTGAGATGTGTCTGTTGCTTGAACTTTGAAGCATTTATTTGGGCTGCGATTTCTGAGGCTGGTTACTCAACTGAACTTATCCTTTGCAGCAATGATAACTCTGGGTCTTCCTTTCCTGAAACAGAGCCAGTTTCATCATAGCGCTTGATTGTTTTTGCGACTGCACTTTTCCAGATTGACTGACCTTCATGTCTTAAAGTAATGATGGCCTGTCATTTCCCTTTGCTTATTCGAGTTGTTCTTGCCACAAGATGGACTTGGTATTTTACCATATAGGGCTATATTCAGTATACCATACCTTGTCACAAGACAACAGATTGGCTCAAACGCATTAAGAAGTTCAGAAATCCACAATTTAACAAGGCACACCTGTTAATTGAAATGCATTCCAGGTGATTACCTCATGAAGCTGGTTGAGAGAATGCCAAGAGGATGCAAAACTGTCAAAGGCAAAGGGTGGCTACTTTGAAGAATCTCAAATATAAAATATATTTTGATTTGTTTAACACTTCTTTGGTTACTACATGATTCCATGTGTTTTTTCCTAGTTTGGATGTCTTCACTATTATTATACAATGTAGAAAATAGTAAGAATTAAGAAAAACCCTTGAATGAGTAGGTATGTCCAAACTTTGCCTAGTACTGTGTGTGTGTGTGATATATATATATATATATATATATATATATATATACACACACACACACACACACAAATATAAAATGCAACATACAACAAATTCAACAATTTTACCAAGTTATAGTTCATATAAAGAAAACAGTTCATTTAAATAAAATGATTAGACCCTAATCTATGAATTTCACAACTGGGAATATGGATATGCATCTGTTGGTCACTGAAACACTACATGACCAAAGTATGTGGGCACCTGCTCGTCAAACATCTCATTCCAAAATCAAGGGCATTAATATGGAGTTGGTCGCCCCTTTGCTGATATAACAGCCTCCACTCTTCTGGGAAGGCTTTCCATTAGATGTTGGAACATTGCTGTGTGGACTTGCTTCCATTCAGCCACAAGATCATTAGTGAGGTTGTGCACTGATGTTGGGCAATTAGGTCTGGCTCAGAGTCAGCGTTCCAATTAATCCAAAATGTGTTTGATGGGGTTGAGGTCAGGGCTCTGTGCAGGCCAGTCAAGTTCTTCCACACCGATCTCTACAAACTATTTCTGTATGGACCTCGCTTTGTGCACAGGGGCATTGTGATGCTGAAACAGGAAAGGACCTTCCCCAAGCTGTTGCCACAAAGTTGGAAGCACAGAATCATTTAGAACATCATTGTACGCTGTAGGGTTAATATTTCCCTTTACTGGAACTAAGTAGCCTAGCCCAAACCATGAAAAACAGCTCCAGACCATTATTCCTCCTTCACCAAACAGTTGTGGCTGAATTAGCAAAATCCACTCATTGAAAGGGGTGTCCACATACTTTTGTATTTATAGTGTACCCTTAAAAAAAGGTAGTAGGGTGTGGATCAGAAAACTGGTCAGTATCTGGTGTGACCACCATTTGCCTCATGCAGCACGACATCTCTGTCACATAGAGTTGATCAGGCTGTTGATTGTGGAATGTTGTCCCACTCCTCTTCAATGGCTGTTTGAAGTTGCTGGATATTGGTAGGAACTGGAACAAGCCTTGATCTAGAGCATCCCAAACATGCTCAACAGGTGACATGTCTGGTAAGTATGCAGGTCATAGAAGAACTGGGACATTTTCAGCTTCCAGGAATTGATTACAGATCCTTGCCACAGGGGGCCGTATATTATTATGCTGAAACATGAGGTGATGGCAGTGGATGAATGGCACAACAATTGGCCTCAGGATCGTCACAGGATCTCTGTGCATTCAAATCGCCATCGATAAAATGTCATTGTGTTTGTTGTCCGTAACTTATGCCTGCCCATACCATAGCCCCATTGCCACTATGGGGTACTCTGTTCACAACGTTGACGTCAGCAAACTGCTTGCGACGCTATCTGCGGTTGAGGCCGGTTGGACATACTGACAAATTCTCTAAAACATAACTTCTTGTGCTTACTGCAGAGAAATTCTAATTAAATTCTCTGGCAACAGCTCTGATGGACATTCCTGCAGTCAGGATGCCAATTACACGCTCCCTCAACTTAAGACATCTTTGGCATTGTATGGTGTGACAAAACTTGTACATTTTAGAGTGGCCTTTTGTCCCCAGCACAATGTGCACCTGTGTAATGATCATGCTGTTTAATCATCTTATTGATATGCCACACCAGTCAGGTGGGTGGATTATCTTAGCAAAGAAAAACATGCTCAACTAACAGGAATGTAAACACATGTGTGCACAAAGTTGGAGAGAAATAAGGTTTTCTTACACAATACTCCAGAATGTCAAAGTGGAATTATGTTTTTTGAAATTTGTACAAATGTAATTTAAAAAGAAAGCTGAAATGTCTTGAGTCAATAAGTACTCAACCACTGTTATGGCAACCCTAAATAAGTTCAGGAATACAAATGTGCTTAACAAGTTCGCACCTCAACAGTATGTTTTAGGCCATTTGCGATGCAGCCAGAGGTGACAGAGTACACAAGTTTGGGCCAGGCCAACAAAACAGACCGTTTTCAAATGTCAAATCAACTTTAGTGACAAAGTCCCAAATAAACAGTCACTTAATGTATAGCTGTTGACCAATCAAATTGCATTTGGTCAACGTTAACCAACTGGTGTGGCGCAGCTCTGTAACAATATAAATTCCCCAGACAGAAAAAAAATTAACTACATTTTAATTTCACAATTTGGTACCAATTACAGTTAGTACTACTGCTAGAACATAATTCAGAAACACTGTCACCCTCGTCTGTGAACACAGTAGGTGAGGGTGGCGATGGTGATGCAACACAATAAATATCCCTGCAACATGATCTCATTCAAATCAATTGTGTGAAAGTTTTCCCAATGCTTAGATTAATGGTAATTAATTAAATGGGTGAATAATTGGTGTTAGTTTTCTGCCATGAGAACAAACTTTACAGGCCTCCCGAGGGCGCGCTGTCAAACAAGTCACCAGTAGCGTTAGCTTTAACAGGTGCTACTTAGCTTGCTAACGTTAGCGAATGCAGGGCAACTTAATTTGAATGCCACTACCTAGCCAATATTTACTTCCTTCGTATTACCATATACAACTGAAATGTCAAAAACATTGTTAATCCATAATTCTGCAATATGGAACGTTGTAAAATCAGCTTCAACGCTTGAATCAAGCGTAACGTCGTTAGCTAGCTTATGTTAGCAGATATGGTAAATGCTTGTTAACACTTTGCTGAATGATGCCAACCAACACCAGCAACGTATCCATGACAGCAAGGCAGGGTTGTTGACCTTACGCTGATAGTATGGCAGGCAGCTAGCAATTAGATAATCACATTAGCTAGCGATTTGCCAAGTAATGCCAGTGACAGTGTTTATAGTTATTAGTTAAGCGAACTTCGCTGGCTATAACGTTAGCTACCAAAAAACACCTAATCGTGAGTCCCGCGTTCATCCCCCCGCCAAACACAGATAAGTTCTACCCAAGGTCGAAAAAATACATCTTCAATCTAGGTTCTACCCGTCTAACTTCGTTAGCTAGTTTAAAGAGTATTATGGGCCGCTTTGCTGGCTAATCGAGTCAATTAGCTACCGAAGTTAACACACACCAAAGTTAACTAGCTACTACGTTACACTTGACTTGCCTGGCTGAATAACTTTCTCGTGTCTTCGTCGAGAGTGCTGGTCCTGCTATCCAGGAGCTATTCGTGTACGGTCTTATCCTCCTTATTATAGTAACTTAACTGGAAAAAACTGACTGCATCAACAGAACCATGTCACCAGTGTATTTTCATCAGCAGCGTGAATTGTCGACCTCTCACCCTTTACTTCACCCAAGACAGGAAAGCATGAGGATATAGCGACACCCGCTGGATATTATTGAAAACGTGTTTTACTACTGTAAACCACACAGTATTTTACTTTCATGACCAACAACGCCCCCAAAAACTCTTACACTGGTCTTAAATGTGCCGTTTATTGTTTCGTATAACACAAGTGCAACCTAGTCAGGTCAGTTCACATGTTGCTTGAGAAATTACCTATTCACCCAGGCTTCCTATGTCAGCTTTGAAATGCATCTGCTGGGTTGGTTTTAAAGCGGAAATCCAATCTCCAGTTCAAAACTAATCCCGACCTGTTTCATGATCATTACCATCTTTGTAGCTGTGCCATTTCATATATGACAGCATAGGCAGGTCCATTAAGGCATCTCCATTTTGAAGTAGTCCATTTTCTTCTTCACAATTGACTGATCCCTTCTGATGACCCAATTGGACATGATTCCAACAGTCACCAGGAGGGATCAGCCAATGAAATTGGAAGTTCCATGAGGTTGACTACTTTAAAATGGCGGAGGTCCAATAGCCACCCATGATAATATAGCCTTTTGGCCACTAGAGGTCTCTATCATTCTCTATCATTCTCTATGGCTGAGCCCAGAGAGCCATGTGACTGAGAGGTGAGGGAAGGGAGGCATTGAGGCCTCAAAGGACTGCACTGGACATCCCCCTGGCGAAAAAGGAAGCCCCCTTGTCATGGACCTTGTACTGGAAGAGTTTCTTCTGGGCCTGCTGCTTGTCACATTGTCCTCGCCAGCACACTTCCACCTGAAACACAGTACAGTTCAGCTTAATGTGTTTAACAGTTTTCTACTGCATATAACATGCAATCTCTTTCTCTCCACTCACACACACACACACACACACACACACACACACACACACACACACACACACACACACACAAATAATGTAATCCATCTGACTTGTCCGTGGATGTCCCTGCAGTAGCCGGTGGGAAGACCCTGTACTTGGAGTGTGAGGCTGCACTGGTGTATAAGGCCCCTCAGGAGCCGCTCTGAGCCTTCCTCATCACTCTCCTCTTCTTCTTCTGCCTCACATCGCACCAACATCACCATGCTGCCCTGCAGATCAAAAGGGATAGTAGATAGAGGAATGTGTGTGATTATTTGAACAGAGTCAGACAATGGAGAGACAGCGAGCTTGTGATAGCGTGCGCCTCCCATGTCACACCGCTCATCCGAACACTCCACTAGCTTCCAGCCGAAGCTCGCATCCACTACAAAATTATTGTACTTGCCTACGGAGCAGCAAGAGGAACTGCACTAAATAAGTTGCTCTGGATAAGAGCGTCCACTAAATGACTCAAATGTAAATGTAAAATGTGATATACTGTATTATCTGACCTGCAGCTCAGAGCAGACAGTGGCTCTGCAGTAATGACTGAAGTCCAGCGCCGCCCCAACACTGACCCCCAGACTCAGGACCACACTGAGGTCATCCACCAGGAGCACAGGGGGACCCCACTCCTCAGCTCCACCCACTGCCCCCCTTACATTGTCCCGCACAAAGTCATATAGACCCCGCAGGCCGGAACTGGGATCTCTGTGGAGAGGTGGAAGGGAACAGAGAGACAGGGAGAAAGATTGAGGGGGCGAGGGATGAGAGAAAGAAAGAAAGGGGACAGAGGGGGAGATAAATGAAGCAGGAAGAGATTTTCAGATTCATACTATCATTAACTGCTTCGATTACATCAGAAAAAAAGGTGTATGAGTGTGTCAAACAATACATATTGGATTCCCAGAACCAGATAAAGTCTATGATATTGTAGGACCAAAAAGCACTTTCAATGGAGCTTCTGCACTGAATGAACATGCTTTTTCGTCCAGGAGTAGGCTTAATCGAAGTCAACACTACAGACAGGTGGTACCTGAGGAAGTCCATTGTCCGGGTTCCTTTGCTGGCCTCCCCCTGAAGAAGTACCCCCAAGGATTCCTTTAGTCCCTCTAGGAACACCAGCTGCCCTTTCTCCCTTGCCTGGGTCAAACTCACACCCTGATTAACATGGAACACAATGAAAGAACCCATACAAAATGTAGTTAATACATCTCCACCAAGCAACAGCAAATCATACACAACTGTAAAGACACATTTACTTGCACAGTATGTATAAGAGGGGCTGGGGGGGAGTTTAACCCAGCGTTTTGGAGGATAAGTATACTCACCAACCGTTGACTGATTGCACTGTAGTGACTGAAGGACTGCACAAGACCCAAGAAACACACCTTACAGCCCGCTGTAAATCACACAAAAACATTCTGAGCACGTCTGGCCTCAACAGATTTTATTTTTGACCACTTATGAGAGTGCATCATAGTACACAACTTGGCCCCATTGGTTCCCTCTATTATTGTAATTTCAGCTAACACTACAGTCAACATCAATAGAGGGCATGGTGTTACAGACAAGTATCAGTCAACTAGACATCAGTCCACTCACATAAATCCTCACCTCGTAAATAAAAGGAGAGGAAATGGTGAATGAGGAAGGACGCGTCTGTATGTTTGTCAGACACTAAAATAAACTCTCCCTGTAAAAAAAACACAAATAAATCCAAAGGTTAGGATTAGGCATAAGGGTTTAAATTGGTTACGGTTAGAGGTGAGGTTATGGTTACCGGCTTGAAGCTGTCAGGACTAGTATTGAGAATACTGTTGAGCTCTGCAAACATCTTGAGAAGGGATGAAGATTTCTCATACGAATCTTTTGATGTCTTCTGGTGAGTTGCTAGTTAGCTATTAATAAAGTATTATCTAGCTAGCTAGATATCTTAACCAACGTCTTTACATATGAAAGCTTAACACTACCAGGAAAGTACATTTAGCTAGCTACAGTAGTACTGCAGACTGTCGAGGGAGACTATGAAGTTGGCTAGATTGTTGACACGATTTTGTTTTTTGCGTTATCCAGGACAAATCACAACAACTCAAAGTACCTTTTCATCAATAATAACTACATTCATTGAATATGTTCAAAACAATTCCCTATTCATAGCTATTTCTTTTTCCGAATGTTTGTTGTGAAAAAGTAGCATGATATACACGACCGTAGTTTCTACTGCACGAAGAGAGGGACAATCTGAGTATGTGAAAAGCGTTTCGACTTCTTCTTTGACGAAGTTTAACGGCGGTTGGCATCCAATAATTGTTGCATTACCGCCACCTACTAGACTGGAGTACAACGCCCTTATACTTATCTTGAAACAAAGAAATACCCTACCTTCTAAAAGTACACTCCTCCCAAAAATCTCCCTACTCCACTATTTAAATATATTTAGTTCTACCTCAGGCCAACAACCTGAAAGGATGGGACACCACCACTTAACACACCCTGTAACTCTTCTGATGTCAAGTCTCGCACACCCAAATACCTCACTGCAGCTGCCACCACAACTTACATTTTCTGTGATTTACTTTCCTTACATGCAATACAGTTGATAACCATTGCTGTAAATGCAAAACATCCAATCTTACTGAAACATATATCAGTTGTAGGCCTAACCCTCTGTACTGGTACAGATCTACTACTCACACCACTCCTCTTAGGATCCACCCCTCTGTACTGGTAAATATCAACAACTCACACCACTCCTCTCAGGATCCCTCCCCCTTGACCCATATTCCTCTACTTTCTTCACTGCCTCAGCATATGACAACTTCTGCACTACTGGAATCCTCAACCCGCCTCTCTCGCACGGGACATCCCTGATCCCCAGGCCCATGGGCACCCATACAATTAACACATACCACTACTATCCCCAATGCTACACATTATTTTGTCTCATGCCCCTCTGCACACTTCTCACACCTAGGAACCACCCTCCTACACACTGCTGCCACATGCCCATAAGCTTGACACCTGTAACAACGTAATGTATTCTGCACAAAAACTCATACAGGATAACTTATATATACTAACATCACTTTGTCGGGCAAAGACTCAACATAAAAACTCAAAAGAACAGACAATGACTTTTCTCTTTCACCACTCACGTCACCCTGTCTGCGTTGTACCAAATGACGAGCATCACAAACACCGGGAATCTTCCCCTTCAGTTGGTCAACTTTTATATTTACTGCTACCCCAGTAATCACTATTTTCAATGGCGCTCTTTTCTTGAGAGCAAAACAATTCACATTTCTTGCCTCCATTCGTTTAAAGCAGAGCGCCTTCTCCCTCTGACCAGCAGTAACACAAACAATAATCACAAGACCACTTCTGGTTATCCTCGCCGATTCCACAGCACCCAACTCTGTTTTCACCCACCCTGAAACCACAAATGGATCAGCCAAAAGGCAAGAGTCCACTTTTTCCAAAAACTTCACTCCATCTTCATCCTGACCCTCGGTGCAAGGCTCATTCTCTGAGAACTTCAACACACCTACCACCTACCACCTCCGATACTTTGACCTCATTCACTTCCATTTCTCCTCCTGTCTTCAGGTCACTCTACTTACACTTCCTACCATCCCACTTTAACAAACCATCTCCCTTTTCCCCACTATTTTTGACAGACTCAAGCTCACCCTCTTCCTCCCTCTCTCTCTTAGACCTCCTCTGCCTCTCTTTTCCCTCCATTGCTCCTCCTTATTCCAAGTATACGACTCCTTATGATAATCATACACTTCCCTGACATGCATCTTGTTCTTGCCTTCTCAAGGGATGCCATTTAGCCAGCTGTCACAATCTCCATATGGACCCCTTCTTCTTCTTCTTCGTTGGAGTTTAACGGCGGGTGGCATCCAATATGTTGCATTACTGCCCCCAACTCAACTATAATATAAATCCATTATACTTTGTGATACAACATTTTTTTTTTATTAAAAAACTTCCAACTAATCATACACATTAAAAATCTACGACCCTGTTCTTGCACCATACCAACGGCCTGGCAGGACGGGACACCACCACTCAACACCTCCTGTAACTCTTCAGAAATCAGATCTTGTATGCCAAAATAATTCTCTGCAGCTGTCACTACAACATCTGTCATGACAACATCTAGTGACATCTGTCACTACAACATGTATTTTCTGTGATTTATGTTCTATTTCTGCAGTATAATTGATAAGCATTGCTATGAATGCTAAGAAGCCAACCTTACTGAAGCATACAGTACCAGTCAAAAGTTTGGACACACCTACTCATTCAAGGGTTTTTCTTTATTTTTACTATTTTCTACATTGTAGTATAATAGGGAAGACATCAAAACCATGAAATAACACATATGGAATCATGTAGTAACCAAAAAAATGTTATAACATATATTTTGATTTGTTTATTTGAGATTCTTCAAAGTAGCCACCCTTTACCTTGATGACAACTTTCCACACTCTTGGCATTCTCTCAACCAGCTTCATGAGGTAGTCATCTGGAATGTGTGCCTTGTTAAAAGTTAATTTGTGGAATTTTCCTTTCCTTCTTAATGTGTGTGAGCCAATCAGTTGTTTTGTGACAAGGTATGGTATACAGAATATAGCCCTATTTGGTAAAAGACCAAGTCCATATTATGACAAGAACAGCTCAAATAAGCAAAGGGAAATGACAGTCCATCATTACTTTAAGACATGAAGGTCAGTCAATACGGAACATTTTAAAAACTGAATGTTTCTTCAAGTACAGTTGCAAAAACAATCACGCGCTATGATTAAACTGTCTCTCAGTTTCAGGAAAGGAAGACCCAGCGTTACCTCTGCTGTAGAGGATAAGTTCATCAGAATTACCAGCCTCAGAAATTGGAGCCCAAATAAATGCATTGCAGAGTTCAAGTACAGACACATCTCAACATCAACTGCTCAGAGGAGACAGCATGAATCAGGCCTTCATGGTCAAATTGCTGCAAAGAAACCACTACTAAAGGACACCAATAAGAAGAAGGGGCTTGCTTGGGCTAAGAAAAACTAGCAATCGACCTTAGACCAGTGGAAATATGTCCTTTGGTCTGATGAGTCCAAATTTGAGATTTTTGGTTCCAACTACCGTGTCTTTGTGAAATGCAGACTAAGCGAACAGATGATCTTCGCATGTTTGGTTCCCACCGTGAAGCATGGAAGATGTGTGATGGTTTTGGGGGTGCTATGCTGGTGACACTGTTTGTGAATGATTTAGAATTCAAGACACACTTAACCAGTATTGGTACCACAGCCTTTTGCAGCGATACGCCATCCCATCTGGTTTGTGCTTAGTGGGACTATAATTTGTTTTCAACAGCACAATGACCGAACACACCTCCAGGCTGTATAAGGGCTATTTGACCAAGAGCGAGAGTGATGGAGTGCTGCATCAGATGACCTGGCCTCCACAATCACCCGACTTCAACCCAATTGATATGGTTTGGGATGAGTTGGACCGCAGAGTGAAGGAAAAGTAGCCAACAAGTGCTCGGCATATGTAGGAACTCCTTCAAGACTGTTGGAAAAGCATTGTGCAAAGCTGTCATCAAGGCGAAGGAAGAGTGGCTACTATGAAGAATCTCAAACTTGAAATATCTTTTGATTTGTTTAACACGGGTTACTTTGGTTACTACATGATTCCATATGTGTTATTTCATAGTTTGGATGTCTTCACTACTGTTCTACAATGTAGAAAATAGTAAAAATAAAGAAAAACCCTTGAATGAGTAGGTGTGTCCAAACTTTTGACTGGTACTGAATAACACTAGTTGGCCCATCCCTCTGTGGTGGCACAGATCTACAACTCACAGGGATCCTCTCAGGATCCCTCAACCATGACCCACCTTCCTATACTTTCTTCACTGTCTCAGCATACGACACCTTCTGCACTACTCTGACTCTAGCCACCTCAACCTGCCTCTCTCGCACTGAACACTTCCGATACCCAGCAACATGGGCAGCCCTACAGTTGACACACACAACTTCATCCACCGAAACGATACACAATCCTCTATCCCATGCCCTCCTGCACACTTAACACATCATGGAATCTCCGGCCTACAAACTGCTGCGACATGACCATAAACGGTGCAACTGAAACAGCGCAGGGGATTGTGTACCAAAGCTCTAACAGGATAAATCCTAAGGTGACTCAAAACTCAGAAGGACTCAGAAGGACTGACAGTGAATTCTCTGTTATACCACACTCACCACTGGGTCTGCGTCACAGCAAACGGAGGGCATCACAAACACCAGGAATCTTCAGCTTCAATTTCTCCACCTCCACACTTAACGCTACCCCAGAAATCACTCATTTCAATTGTGCCCTGTTCCTAAGAGCAAAGCAAGAAACAGATCTTGAACCAAGTTACGTGACACCGAGCGCCCACTCCCCCTGGTCAGAAGAAACACAAAGAAACATCATAAGTCCACTACAGGTTACCTGATTTAACTGCACCCACCTCCTTTCCCTCCCACCCTGAAACCATAAATGGATCCGCCAAAAGGTAAGGACCCATGTCACTCCTACTGGACCAGATTCTTCTTTATCATGTCCATTGATGCCAGGCTCGGCGTCCGAGCTGTTCACTACACCTTCCACCTCACTTAACTCACCCTCATTCACTTCCATTTCCCCTCCAGAACTCGGTCTGGCACACGGCTCACTCTGTTCGCACTTGACATCAATCCTCTTCAACAACACCCCATCTCTATTTTTATCACCATCTTCCTCAGTTTCAAATTCAACCTTTCCTTTCCTCATTTATCTTCAACCTCTTCTTCCTCTTTTCCCCCTCTATTCTTCGTCAGAATACACCTCTCTGTGTCCCTATCCCAATATTCCTCTTTTCCCCTGACTTTGCTTGCGGCCCGGTGGCATCCCGACGTAACTCCCTCTCATAATCCTGCTCACCTCGGAAACGTGTCTTCTCCGGGCGCCAACATTCTGAGAGCATGATCAGAGGCCCCAAACTGAACTCTGTTCTACTCTCGTCACGGTGGAAAACCTTCAGCTCTCCGCTTCTTTAGTCTCTCTGAACGTCGGACCTCGTTCAACGCATTTCCGCCATGTCGACATTTCACAAACAAATTTTACACATCATTTTTTAAAATATATGTTGCTCTCAGGGAATGTAATTCATTGAGCACTGCTCAATTATGGGTTATAGATATGAAGCGCTCTTTGCATTTGAACATATCAAGGGAGGAATCACGGATGCATTTAATTGATGCATTTGCTCCATACACACGCTTGTCATTCTTCATCTTCTATACATTTCTCTTGGCGGATGGCAACCGAGAGGTGCGCACACCGCCATTGTACTGGAGTGTGACGCGGGTCACGGCCTCTCTATTAATCAATTCCTCCTCTCTAGCCCTGTGTTTCCTCCTACTGTTCTGGAGTGTTGAATTCATTACACTTTGTGACACAAAGAATAAGTGAAATTTACGGGGGAAAAGGGAAGAAAAAATGCCCGACCAACTAACCAACTAAACACCCATTAAAACATCATCACTTTTCCACTGCTTGGGTCTATCTTATCCTACACCAGGCCGGCAGCTTCGGAGGACGGGCCACTGTCATTCAACACACCTCGTAACTCTTCTGCAGTAAAATGTCATACACCTCAAGTACTTCTCTGCAGCTGCCACCACAACATCTATTTTCTGTGATTTACATTCCCTTTCTAAGCTACAGATGATAGCCATGGCTACGAATGCTGAGAATCCAACCTTACAGAAGCACATGTGATTCCTATCACTCTCTATTGGCTTCAGCCTACTTAAAGGGAGTCTCTTAGGATCCTTCTCTCTGGACCCATCTTCCTTTACTACACTCTTCACTGCCTCGGCATACGACACCTTCTGTACTAGTCTGATCCTGGCAACCTCAACCTGCCTTTCCATCACCAGACACTTCTGATCTCCAGCACCATGGGTACTCCTACCTACAGGTATCACACACACAACTTTTCCCAACGATGCTGCAACCTGATCTGAGAGCAATTCGTTAGTATATGTTACGTCTCGTATGGTATGTATTCATTTGTGGATTTCATCACTCATTTCACATGATATGTTACGAATTACAATTTGTATCATATGTTAAGAATTTGCTAAATGTACAATATGTTACCAATTTGCAATAAATACCTTATGTTATGATTTGCAAAAAATATTATATTTTATGAATTCTAGTTAGGTAGCTAACGTTAGCTAGCCTAGGGGTTAGGGTTAAGGTTTATGGTTAAGTTTAGGAGTTAGGTTAAGGGGTTAGGGCAGGGGTGGGCAATTCCAGTCCTTGGGGGCCTGATTGGTGTCACAGTTTTTCCCCAGCCCCAGCTAACACACCTGACTCCGAAATCACCTAATCATGATCTTCAGTTTAGAATGCAATTTGATTAATCAGCTGTGTTTGATAGGGATGGAGAAAAAGTGTGACACCAATCAGGGCCCTGAGGACTGGAGTTGCCCACCCCTGGGTTAGGGGATGGGTTAGCTAACATGCTAACAAGAAGTTGCAAATTAGCTAATAAGTAGTAAGGAGTTGAAAAGTTGCTAAAAATGCTAAGTTGTCCGTGTTGAGATTTGAACTCGCAACCTTTGGTTGCTCGACATTTGCGTTACACACCTACCCATCCTCCCCTACCAACCACCCTACTTTAGTTTTTGCCTTAAATAACTATCTGTCTTATGAAACCATACCAAATGTAACATTTCATACTCATTTGAATGTTACATATTTTAATGTATTATATTATGTCTAGTCTATGAGACCAGGCTGCAACTACACATTCCTTTGTCTTTTGCCCTCCTGCACACTTCTCACATCTAGGAATCTCCCTCCTACACACTGCTACAATATGACCATAAGCTTGGCACCTAAAACACTGTAATGGATTTGGGACAAAAGCGCTCATGGTGCTTGTTATTCTAACAACCACTAACAAGCCATACCTCTGGTTCATTCAGCCATTCCTATGGGGGAAATTAATGCAGAAAGAATGGGGTTATGGGATAAACGCTGAAAATAAGGTCTGAGGTTAACACAGGTATAGGAGATCATATACTTTTTGTTCTATGAGATAATATCAGTCAGTAATGACATTTATGAATTATGAAGCTTGTATGTGCTTTGTGCTTCTTTAGACTACATGAATGCAAAAAAATCTAAAAAATTGAAAGAAAAAAAATCTCTAAAAACTGATGAAGATTATCTCCAGTGGCGTGCAGTTTTGTAAATAATTGCATGCTATTCTAACATTTTTCCATGAGGCTGAGAGAAAATGTTGCTGTTTTAAAGCTAATTTCCTGCAATTCTACACATATTGCCACATATGTCGCTGCATGTAGAAAATTTTTAAAAATGTTCAGTAATTGACACAAACTGTCTCCAATCAATCAATGTCTGGTTGTGTGTTTGGCAGGGGGGGGGGTCACCTGGGGGGTATACTACAAAGCAGCATCAATGAGTTGATTGATTAAAGATTAAAAACCAGAAATAACCACCTATTGTCTGGTTCATTAAGAAATGTAAACTTAGATATGTGTTTTTGGTTGTGGAGTCAACTACATCATGCCATTTCAAGCTTATCTTTCTAAAAAATAAAGTTATAAATAAAGTTATGTCAGAATATTGAGCTGAATATTGAGCTGAGCTTTGCAGCATACCCCTCTGAGCCAGGGGAGGCTGAGTTCTGTGAATCTTGATCGTATACGAAACCTATCATTTGAACTCACAAATATAAGAAGCTTGTGGGAACGTCAGCATGGAAGATCTGCCCA